>NW_027457603.1:1195000-1406720 GCF_050624435.1 Tenrec ecaudatus
GATCCTCCAGCTAGTTGGTGGTGTGTGCGCATGAGCAGAGGCTTCCTGCCAATCCCCCATGAGTAGTAGAGCTCCCATGGTGTGGACTCCATGAAAGCCTTGCCCCAGGCAGCACGCTTACAAAGGAGGGTGGGCCCTGCAGGACAGAGGACCATTCCCCCTGTCGAATGGCCTCAGAGTTCCACCTCCCTCTCTGGCCAGCTGCTGGGGCTGTGGGTCCTAAGCATCATGGCTGACTCAGTAATAGACACAGGGTGAGGCGACTCCAGTAGCTGTTTTGACTGGTCTAATCCAGCCTGAGATCATCCTTGCATGAGCCCTCTGCCAAGATTATTTTTGTTTCTTTTATGATCTTTTCATTAGTGGCTCCTACAACACTAACCACAATCCATAAATACATCAGCTGTTTGAAGCACATCTGTACATTAATTGCCCTCCTTATTCACAAAATATCCACTCTCCACCCAAGCCCCTGGCCTCAGCTCCTCATTTTTCCCCCCTCAATGCCCGCCACCCATCCCTCATCAATCCTTGGAAATGTACTAATTCTTTTGCCTTATCTTCACCCACCTTTCTTTTGAGGTCAATGAAGATCCTTGTAATCGGTTCCCACTTTCCATCCTGCCCTTCCTCCACCCTCCCAGTATCTCCACTCATAACACTGGTAAAGGGCCCATCCACTCTGGATTCCCCTTGTTTGAAATTCCTATCGGTACTAGAATACTTTCTCTAGTTTGGCCAGATTAGTATGGTAGAACTGGGATCATGATAGTGGGGCAAGAGAAAGCATTAAGAACTAGAGGAAAGTTGTGTTTCATCTTTGCTGTCTCATACCCTGTATTCTTTAATCTCCACTCTGAGATCCTTCTGTAAGGGGATGTCCAGTGCACTGCAAATAGGTTTTGGGTCTATACCCGGCAGTCCCCTCTCATTCTCCATGATAAGATTTTTTTGTTCTCATGATGCCTGTTGCCTTATCCCTTTAAAACTTTGTGATCACACAGGCTGGTATGCTTTCTCCATGTGGGCTCTGTTGCTTCAGAGCCAGATGGCTGTTTCTTTACCCTCAGGCCTTTAAGACCCCACACGCTATATCTTTAGGTAGCTGGACACCATCGGCTTTCTTCACCACATTTGCTTATGCAGCCGCTTTGTGGTCAGTGATTGTGTAGGGAAGGTGAGCATCTTAGAATGCCAATTTAATAGAACAGTGTTATTGCAATGAGGGAGTCCTTGAGCGGAGGCCCTATGTCCATCTGCTACCTTAATACTAAATCTATAAACATATGGACATAGATCTATTTCCCCATGCCCCTTTGTAAATATATGTACATATGTACATGCCTTTATTTAGGCGTCTATAACTGGCCCTTGCTTCCCAGCTCACTCTTCTATACCCTTTGATTTTCCTCTTGTGCCCACTGCCATGCTCAGTCTTCTTTTGGGTTTCAGTAATTCCTCTTGGTTACATTACCTTTGATCACGCCCTACCAGGCCTCCTACATCCCCCTCACTACCATTTTCCATCACTTGTTGTACCCTTGTCTCTGGGTTTCTTTACACCACTTCCTTTCCCCCCACCGTGCTCACTCCCATGCCCAATAGAAAGGGCCGGTCACATGTTTACTCCTCCAGATTGTTCATCCAGCCTCTCTTAATTAGACAGACCTGTAAAGGTAATAACATGCACAAAACAAGACTGAGCTAAACCAAGCAGCAAAAAGAAAAAAAACAAAAACAAAAATGAAAACAAAACCCAACCCAAATTCAATGACACTAAAAGAAAACAACACTAACCAGAAAGAAAAGTACAAGGACTGTGTGGTGAACTTTAGGAGTGTTTTCCAGTCCAGTCTGTGGGGGCACCGAACCCTGACCACAAAGTCCACCTTTGGCATTCCCCGGGGACTTTGATGCTCCGTTTTCTTACTCTTCCGCTGCACTCTCTTAGTGTCATGCATCGAAGTGGCAGGATCAGTTCGGGCGCAGTTCCCACACTGTGTGTCCAGTGTTGTCCCCTCTAAGGCTATGGGTCTTTGAGGGACGTTTCTCATCGTGGGGCTGCCCATGTGGTCTTCTCTGTGGATTGGCTTCTCTGATTGGGAACATCATCCTCAAGGTGTATTGGGCCAGGGTGTGCTCCATTCTCCCCTCCTCCCCCTTGTTCTGCCCTGTGTTCTCTGATCAGATATGTCCCTCTCCGTGAGCTGCAGATCCGGTGCCATCCTGTGAAATACAATCTTTTGGTGCTGCAAGGATGTGGGGGGGTGGGTATCAGCTCAGATCTTTTGAGAGAGAGTCCAGGAGATATTGACTGCTCGATGGGCACAGTTCTGTGGGGCACCGTGCTCTTGGTCCAGACGCTGGTTGTGAATATGACTTTGTTGTTAACCAGTTGTGTGTCTCTGGGTCAACTCCCGTGTGTTTTTGAGTGAGTTTTCTAATCTGCAAAGTAAATGTACAGGATTATCCAGACTCCCATGTCAGCAAGTTATCGAGAGGGGTTAATCAGAGACTGTTTCATATAGTGTGTACCTGCGCGCCGCATTCTAGACCTGCGATGGCAATTATGAGCTCAGGATAGAGATGGTGTCCAGCAGGTAACATACGTGGCTCCATATTGAAACAGGAAGCCCACTGTGTAGATTTGGTCCTTCCGTTGATGGCCACCGGCCACCTAGTCTTCTCCCGCTATAACTGCTTCACTGGCTCAGCAGCTGAGCCAGAAGCCAGTGATATCATAACCAGGTGGCTAACTGGGCCAAAGGGCTGATAGATATTTGTTATCTTGTTGTCTTGGGAAACCCACCTACCCTCCATGCAAACCTTCTGGTGTGAGTTATCTGTGGAAGGAATCATAGGCTCACAGTAATTCACATCTTTCTTCTTGAAAATGTGCCCATATTCCTTTCTGAACCTGACAAGGTGGCCCCTGTGTCCACCAAGAAATTTACTGCCTGGCCTCCTACTTGGAGAGTTAGCCTGGGCTTTTGGCGGCGAAGTGAAACAGAGCCCTGACCCCTTCATTGAGCTTCTTCAAGCCTTATTGTCTCTTGCTTGGGTCTTTCTCGTTGCAGATGAGGCCCATCCACTCTAGTGGAGGGTCGTGCACCTCTCCTGGGGTTTTCAAGGCACTGATTTTTCCAGTGTCCTTCTTTCCTGCAGTAGGCACATTGGTCCTTCCCCATGGCTTGGCGGTGCCCAGAGGTTAGTCTCTCCGTGAGTGGGCCATGCTCTCCTTTTCCTGAGTCTCTGGGGTATCTCATGGCAATTACGATTATTTTAGCTAGCTTCTTTGTCTCTGTCGTGCTAGGGTCATCTCTGTTGGTATACACTCAATGAGCCACTTGTACCAAATCGCTAAGATTTTTCCCTTCAAACCCTTCCCACTTCTTTGTCATGTCTGAGGCAGACTGACTGAGTAATAAAGGCAGTACTTATTGCCCTCCTGTTTTCAGTGCCTCCGGGCCGTTAGGGGTATAAAGCCCGTAGGCTTCCCTCAGCCACTCTAGAAAGGCAGGCGGACATTCTCTTATAGGAACCTGAAAATTCTCACTGACCTTAGATAAATTCATAGGTTTCCTAGCTCTTCTGCAGAGGGTCATGTAAGAGCAATGGTTGATACCTGGTAAAGCCCTCTGGGCCTTGCTAGGAATTGAGATCCCACATTGTTGGTGTAGTGGCCAAAAGAGTTTCTCTCAAGTGGGGAGTGCCCGCTCGCTGACCATCAGGTTCACTGACTGCTTACTGGGCCTCTGTCTGGAAGGGCTACCCTCCTCCGTTGTGAACAGCACCTGGAGAAGTTGTTGGCAAGCATTCCAGGTGGGCTGATGAGTATGGAAGTCATACCAGTACTAGTGTGTGTGGGGGGCTGCTTGTTAGGGGTGGGGGTGAATTTGGGGGGCCGGTGGGGGAGGGAGTGACTCAATAAGGGCCTGTTAGAAGTTTTCTATTTCTGGACCCTAGAAACCTTATGGGGCGGGGGTTGAAAGAAAGGGTTTGAAGCCAGCTCTCCCACTCCCAGAGTTCTCCTGCAAAATGGGATAAAGCCGATTAGGGGAGAGTGATGGGGAGGGGAGGGGAGGGGAGGGGAGGGGAGGGGAGGGGAGGGGAGGGAAGGGGAGGGGGGAGGGGAGGGGAGGGGGGAGGGGTAGGGGAGGGGAGAGGGGTAGGGGAGGGGAGAGGGGTAGGGGAGGGGAGAGGTGAGGGAAGGGAAGGGTGAGGGAGGGGAGGGGTGGGGGAGGGGAGGGGCGGGGGAGGGTGATGGGGAGGGATGGCCTCCACCTATGTGGTTTTGGGAACTTGGACCGTTTGTTTTTCCGGTCCTTCCATGTTTCCTGAAACCTTGGAAACAAGGGCCCTTTCTTTGCAGGAGGGAGTAAGTCTTTTGTATTTGCAGGCTTCTTAGTGGCAATGTCAGCCCACACTTGAAGTAACGGGATCAGATCGGGATATCCTGGTTCCCTTTAACCATAACTATGAACTCTTAGTAATAGGGGATGGGAAAACTAGTCTTGCGTGGGTCAATCAGGGACTCCTTCTGCCCCATCACTTTTAAACAAATTGTAGAGTCTCCAAGCTTTTGGGTTGAAACCACATCCTCTTGGTGAATGCCGAGAGCAGGGGTCCTCAAACTACAACCTGTGGGCCACATGCAGACAGCCGAGGACGTTGATCCTTTCTGCCGGGTGTATGTGCCCCATTTATTTTTTTTTGAACTTCAAATCAAGATGTGCAGTGTGCACATGAATTTGTTCGTAATATTTGTTTTTTTAAACTATAGTCTTTCCTTCAAAAGGCCTGAGGGATAGTGAACTGGCCCCTTGGGTAAACAGTTTAAGGACCCCTGCCCTAAGGTATCCTGGACTTAGGGGTTATTAATCTCCCAGCCCTGAAACATCCCTGAACATTCTACGCGTTGTAGGAGGCACCATGGGAATTTGGACCCCGGGTAATTTACAAGCCTTTACTGCAATTGAACCCAAGAAAATTCAAAATGGCTTAGGCAGTTACTCTATTTTGGTCACTTTTGACTCGTCCTGCACTAGCCCATTATTTCCATTTAACTCTATAACGCGAAGCATGATGTTTTCATAACATTAAAAATGTATATATTAATACATATATATATATTTATAACTATGAAAGTCCACAACAAAAAGAAAATTTTTTCCCAAAATTAAAATTGAAGCGTTATAGGGTTAAAAAGAAGGATGGGTCTTATCAGCGGGTCCAAGAGCTTAGCATCATAAATGAATCATTGATCCGACTGCACCTAGTAGTGCCCAAACCTGTGCCCTCCTAGGGGAAAATGTGAATGCTTTTATCCCTCTTCCTGTACTTCCAATGAACAAACACACATGTCTGGTAATCCTAAGATTATTTTTTTTTCCTGTGACACTCACCTAATTTCAAGGCCACTGCCACCTCACAAGCTTAGCCTTGTCGTAGTCAAACTGTTCACCTTTTAGACCGTTTGTTTTTCTCAGAAGTTATGGGGTGATTAAAGCTTCTGAACCAAGTGTGCCAGGTCCACGATTACCATCTCCTGGACCACCTCAACCTTATCCATCCTGGATAAAGTTGCCCTCAATGGACAACCCCTCCCAGCAGTGTAGGAAGGGTATGGACCCAAAGCCCCACTTCGCCCGTTTTGCCAGCAGGAAGTAGCTAGAGATGTCGTCGCCCAGTACCCCAAAGATTTGGGTCCATATCTCTTCAGGGGGGCAAATGTTAGGTAGCTATGCTAGGGACTGGGGCATCCGTTATGCATGCCCATAGGGCCAAGATAAGAGCCCAGTTAGGAGAGGCACCCTGTGCATGCTCAGAGGTCCAGATTTCTGGCCATGAAGGGGAGGTCACCTGGGTGGTTCCTGTACCTGGATTGACCAATCTAGGCCATGTAAATTCAATTCAGCCACTGGGGTCGGCCAGACTTGCCCATCACGCCTCCCTAACGCTCATAAAACTCTCTTGAGTGCAGACCAGGCTTCTGCATGATTTCTCTCTCACTCAGGAAGGCTCTTTGGAGGCAGCTGTGCTGCACATGAGTGGCTGGTGGATACTGTTCAGATGCATGGCTTTCTGCTTGCAAGGGTTTTTGTCTCAGCTGACTGTAAGGGAGGAGGTAGTACGTCTGGATCACAGAGTATCCATGTCCACAAACGAGGCTGCTCATTCCAAAGTCCTGGAAGTGCTTTATGAAAACCCTCTGCTTTGCAATGTCACTCCTTGTAGATTAGAGTGGGAGGGGCTGGGACCAAGGTATGCTGCCTCTTACTCCCACTTGCAGGTTTCTGGATGCTGATTGTATCTCTTACAGCATCAGTTAGTGGGCTTGTTGTCTGCCTCAGGCTTTGTTCACGGAGATCCTCCAGCTAGTTGGTGGTGTGTGCGCATGAGCAGAGGCTTCCTGCCAATCCCCCATGAGTAGTAGAGCTCCCATGGTGTGGACTCCATGAAAGCCTTGCCCCAGGCAGCACGCTTACAAAGGAGGGTGGGCCCTGCAGGACAGAGGACCATTCCCCCTGTGGAATGGCCTCAGAGATCCACCTCCCTCTCTGGCCAGCTGCTGGGGCTGTGGGTCCTAAGCATCATGGCTGACTCAGTAATAGACACAGGGTGAGGCGACTCCAGTAGCTGTTTTGACTGGTCTAATCCAGCCTGAGATCATCCTTGCATGAGCCCTCTGCCAAGATTATTTTTGTTTCTTTTATGATCTTTTCATTAGTGGCTCCTACAACACTAACCACAATCCATAAATACATCAGCTGTTTGAAGCACATCTGTACATTAATTGCCCTCCTTATTCACAAAATATCCACTCTCCACCCAAGCCCCTGGCCTCAGCTCCTCATTTTTCCCCCCTCAATGCCCGCCACCCATCCCTCATCAATCCTTGGAAATGTACTAATTCTTTTGCCTTATCTTCACCCACCTTTCTTTTGAGGTCAATGAAGATCCTTGTAATCGGTTCCCACTTTCCATTCTGCCCTTCCTCCACCCTCCCAGTATCTCCACTCATAACACTGGTAAAGGGCCCATCCACTCTGGATTCCCCTTGTTTGAAATTCCTATCGGTACTAGAATACTTTCTCTAGTTTGGCCAGATTAGTATGGTAGAACTGGGATCATGATAGTGGGGCAAGAGAAAGCATTAAGAACTAGAGGAAAGTTGTGTTTCATCTTTGCTGTCTCATACCCTGTATTCTTTAATCTCCACTCTGAGATCCTTCTGTAAGGGGATGTCCAGTGCACTGCAAATAGGTTTTGGGTCTATACCCGGCAGTCCCCTCTCATTCTCCATGATAAGATTTTTTTGTTCTCATGATGCCTGTTGCCTTATCCCTTTAAAACTTTGTGATCACACAGGCTGGTATGCTTTCTCCATGTGGGCTCTGTTGCTTCAGAGCCAGATGGCTGTTTCTTTGCCCTCAGGCCTTTAAGACCCCACACGCTATATCTTTAGGTAGCTGGACACCATCGGCTTTCTTCACCACATTTGCTTATGCAGCCGCTTTGTGGTCAGTGATTGTGTAGGGAAGGTGAGCATCTTAGAATGCCAATTTAATAGAACAGTGTTATTGCAATGAGGGAGTCCTTGAGCAGAGGCCCTATGTCCATCTGCTACCTTAATACTAAATCTATAAACATATGGACATAGATCTATTTCCCCATGCCCCTTTGTAAATATATGTACATATGTACATGCCTTTATTTAGACGTCTATAACTGGCCCTTGCTTCCCAGCTCACTCTTCTATACCCTTTGATTTTCCTCTTGTGCCCACTGCCATGCTCAGTCTTCTTTTGGGTTTCAGTAATTCCTCTTGGTTACATTACCTTTGATCACGCCCTACCAGGCCTCCTACATCCCCCTCACTACCATTTTCCATCACTTGTTGTACCCTTGTCTCTGGGTTTCTTTACACCACTTCCTTTCCCCCCACCGTGCTCACTCCCATGCCCAATGGAAAGGGCCGGTCACATGTTTACTCCTCCAGATTGTTCATCCAGCCTCTCTTAATTAGACAGACCTGTAAAGGTAATAACATGCACAAAACAAGACTGAGCTAAACCAAGCAGCAAAAAGAAAAAAAACAAAAACAAAAATGAAAACAAAACCCAACCCAAATCCAATGACACTAAAAGAAAACAACACTAACCAGAAAGAAAAGTACAAGGACTGTGTGGTGAACTTTAGGAGTGTTTTCCAGTCCAGTCTGTGGGGGCACCGAACCCTGACCACAAAGTCCACCTTTGGCATTCCCCGGGGACTTTGATGCTCCGTTTTCTTACTCTTCCGCTGCACTCTCTTAGTGTCATGCATCGAAGTGGCAGGATCAGTTCGGGCGCAGTTCCCACACTGTGTGTCCAGTGTTGTCCCCTCTAAGGCTATGGGTCTTTGAGGGACGTTTCTCATCGTGGGGCTGCCCATGTGGTCTTCTCTGTGGATTGGCTTCTCTGATTGGGAACATCATCCTCAAGGTGTATTGGGCCAGGGTGTGCTCCATTCTCCCCTCCTCCCCCTTGTTCTGCCCTGTGTTCTCTGATCAGATATGTCCCTCTCCGTGAGCTGCAGATCCGGTGCCATCCTGTGAAATACAATCTTTTGGTGCTGCAAGGATGTGGGGGGGTGGGTATCAGCTCAGATCTTTTGAGAGAGAGTCCAGGAGATATTGACTGCTCGATGGGCACAGTTCTGTGGGGCACCGTGCTCTTGGTCCAGACGCTGGTTGTGAATATGACTTTGTTGTTAACCAGTTGTGTGTCTCTGGGTCAACTCCCGTGTGTTTTTGAGTGAGTTTTCTAATCTGCAAAGGAAATGTACAGGATTATCCAGACTCCCATGTCAGCAAGTTATCGAGAGGGGTTAATCAGAGACTGTTTCATATAGTGTGTACCTGCGCGCCGCATTCTAGACCTGCGATGGCAATTATGAGCTCAGGATAGAGATGGTGTCCAGCAGGTAACATACGTGGCTCCATATTGAAACAGGAAGCCCACTGTGTAGACTTGGTCCTTCCGTTGATGGCCACCGGCCACCTAGTCTTCTCCCGCTATAACTGCTTCACTGGCTCAGCAGCTGAGCCAGAAGCCAGTGATATCATAACCAGGTGGCTAACTGGGCCAAAGGGCTGATAGATATTTGTTATCTTGTTGTCTTGGGAAACCCACCTACCCTCCATGCAAACCTTCTGGTGTGAGTTATCTGTGGAAGGAATCATAGGCTCACAGTAATTCACATCTTTCTTCTTGAAAATGTGCCCATATTCCTTTCTGAACCTGACAAGGTGGCCCCTGTGTCCACCAAGAAATTTACTGCCTGGCCTCCTACTTGGAGAGTTAGCCTGGGCTTTTGGCGGCGAAGTGAAACAGAGCCCTGACCCCTTCATTGAGCTTCTTCAAGCATTATTGTCTCTTGCTTGGGTCTTTCTCGTTGCAGATGAGGCCCATCCACTCTAGTGGAGGGTCGTGCACCTCTCCTGGGGTTTTCAAGGCACTGATTTTTCCAGTGTCCTTCTTTCCTGCAGTAGGCACATTGGTCCTTCCCCATGGCTTGGCGGTGCCCAGAGGTTAGTCTCTCCGTGAGTGGGCCATGCTCTCCTTTTCCTGAGTCTCTGGGGTATCTCATGGCAATTACGATTATTTTAGCTAGCTTCTTTGTCTCTGTCGTGCTAGGGTCATCTCTGTTGGTATACACTCAATGAGCCACTTGTACCAAATCGCTAAGATTTTTCCCTTCAAACCCTTCCCACTTCTTTGTCATGTCTGAGGCAGACTGACTGAGTAATAAAGGCAGTACTTATTGCCCTCCTGTTTTCAGTGCCTCCGGGCCGTTAGGGGTATAAAGCCCGTAGGCTTCCCTCAGCCACTCTAGAAAGGCAGGCGGACATTCTCTTATAGGAACCTGAAAATTCTCACTGACCTTAGATAAATTCATAGGTTTCCTAGCTCTTCTGCAGAGGGTCATGTAAGAGCAATGGTTGATACCTGGTAAAGCCCTCTGGGCCTTGCTAGGAATTGAGATCCCACATTGTTGGTGTAGTGGCCAAAAGAGTTTCTCTCAAGTGGGGAGTGCCCGCTCGCTGACCATCAGGTTCACTGACTGCTTACTGGGCCTCTGTCTGGAAGGGCTACCCTCCTCCGTTGTGAACAGCACCTGGAGAAGTTGTTGGCAAGCATTCCAGGTGGGCTGATGAGTATGGAAGTCATACCAGTACTAGTGTGTGTGGGGGGCTGCTTGTTAGGGGTGGGGGTGAATTTGGGGGGCCGGTGGGGGAGGGAGTGACTCAATAAGGGCCTGTTAGAAGTTTTCTATTTCTGGACCCTAGAAACCTTATGGGGCGGGGGTTGAAAGAAAGGGTTTGAAGACAGCTCTCCCACTCCCAGAGTTCTCCTGCAAAATGGGATAAAGCCGATTAGGGGAGAGTGATGGGGAGGGGAGGGGAGGGGAGGGGAGGGGAGGGGAGGGGGGAGGGGTAGGGGAGGGGAGAGGGGTAGGGGAGGGGAGAGGTGAGGGAAGGGAGGGGTGAGGGAGGGGAGGGGTGGGGGAGGGGAGGGGCGGGGGAGGGTGATGGGGAGGGATGGCCTCCACCTATGTGGTTTTGGGAACTTGGACCGTTTGTTTTTCCGGTCCTTCCATGTTTCCTGAAACCTTGGAAACAAGGGCCCTTTCTTTGCAGGAGGGAGTAAGTCTTTTGTATTTGCAGGCTTCTTAGTGGCAATGTCAGCCCACACTTGAAGTAACGGGATCAGATCGGGATATCCTGGTTCCCTTTAACCATAACTATGAACTCTTAGTAATAGGGGATGGGAAAACTAGTCTTGCGTGGGTCAATCAGGGACTCCTTCTGCCCCATCACTTTTAAACAAATTGTAGAGTCTCCAAGCTTTTGGGTTGAAACCACATCCTCTTGGTGAATGCCGAGAGCAGGGGTCCTCAAACTACAACCTGTGGGCCACATGCAGACAGCCGAGGACGTTGATCCTTTCTGCCGGGTGTATGTGCCCCATTTATTTTTTTTTTTGAACTTCAAATCAAGATGTGCAGTGTGCACATGAATTTGTTCGTAATATTTGTTTTTTTAAACTATAGTCTTTCCTTCAAAAGGCCTGAGGGATAGTGAACTGGCCCCTTGGGTAAACAGTTTAAGGACCCCTGCCCTAAGGTATCCTGGACTTAGGGGTTATTAATCTCCCATCCCTGAAACAGCCCTGAACATTCTACCCGTTGTAGGAGGCACCTTGGGAATTTGGACCCCGGGTAATTTACAAGCCTTTACTCCAATTGAACCCAAGAAAATTCAAAATGGCTTAGGCAGTTACTCTATTTTGGTCACTTTTGACTCGTCCTGCACTAGCCCATTATTTCCATTTAACTCTATAACGCGAAGCATGATGTTTTCATAACATTAAAAATGTATATATTAATACATATATATATATTTATAACTATGAAAGTCCACAACAAAAAGAAAATTTTTTCCCAAAATTAAAATTGAAGCGTTATAGGGTTAAAAAGAAGGATGGGTCTTATCAGCGGGTCCAAGAGCTTAGCATCATAAATGAATCAGTGATCCGACTGCACCTAGTAGTGCCCAAACCTGTGCCCTCCTAGGGGAAAATGTGAATGCTTTTATCCCTCTTCCTGTACTTCCAATGAACAAACACACATGTCTGGTAATCCTAAGATTATTTTTGTTTCCTGTGACACTCACCTAATTTCAAGGCCACTGCCACCTCACAAGCTTAGCCTTGTCGTAGTCAAACTGTTCACCTTTTAGACCGTTTGTTTTTCTCAGAAGTTATGGGGTGATTAAAGCTTCTGAACCAAGTGTGCCAGGTCCACGATTACCATCTCCTGGACCACCTCAACCTTATCCATCCTGGATAAAGTTGCCCTCAATGGACAACCCCTCCCAGCAGTGTAGGAAGGGTATGGACCCAAAGCCCCACTTCGCCCGTTTTGCCAGCAGGAAGTAGCTAGAGATGTCGTCGCCCAGTACCCCAAAGATTTGGGTCCATATCTCTTCAGGGGGGCAAATGTTACGTAGCTATGCTAGGGACTGGGGCATCCGTTATGCATGCCCATAGGGCCAAGATAAGAGCCCAGTTAGGAGAGGCACCCTGTGCATGCTCAGAGGTCCAGATTTCTGGCCATGAAGGGGAGGTCACCTGGGTGGTTCCTGTACCTGGATTGACCAATCTAGGCCATGTAAATTCAATTCAGCCACTGGGGTCGGCCAGACTTGCCCATCACGCCTCCCTAACGCTCATAAAACTCTCTTGAGTGCAGACCAGGCTTCTGCATGATTTCTCTCTCACTCAGGAAGGCTCTTTGGAGGCAGCTGTGCTGCACATGAGTGGCTGGTGGATACTGTTCAGATGCATGGCTTTCTGCTTGCAAGGGTTTTTGTCTCAGCTGACTGTAAGGGAGGAGGTAGTACGTCTGGATCACAGAGTATCCATGTCCACAAACGAGGCTGCTCATTCCAAAGTCCTGGAAGTGCTTTATGAAAACCCTCTGCTTTGCAATGTCACTCCTTGTAGATTAGAGTGGGAGGGGCTGGGACCAAGGTATGCTGCCTCTTACTCCCACTTGCAGGTTTCTGGATGCTGATTGTATCTCTTACAGCATCAGTTAGTGGGCTTGTTGTCTGCCTCAGGCTTTGTTCACGGAGATCCTCCAGCTAGTTGGTGGTGTGTGCGCATGAGCAGAGGCTTCCTGCCAATCCCCCATGAGTAGTAGAGCTCCCATGGTGTGGACTCCATGAAAGCCTTGCCCCAGGCAGCACGCTTACAAAGGAGGGTGGGCCCTGCAGGACAGAGGACCATTCCCCCTGTGGAATGGCCTCAGAGATCCACCTCCCTCTCTGGCCAGCTGCTGGGGCTGTGGGTCCTAAGCATCATGGCTGACTCAGTAATAGACACAGGGTGAGGCGACTCCAGTAGCTGTTTTGACTGGTCTAATCCAGCCTGAGATCATCCTTGCATGAGCCCTCTGCCAAGATTATTTTTGTTTCTTTTATGATCTTTTCATTAGTGGCTCCTACAACACTAACCACAATCCATAAATACATCAGCTGTTTGAAGCACATCTGTACATTAATTGCCCTCCTTATTCACAAAATATCCACTCTCCACCCAAGCCCCTGGCCTCAGCTCCTCATTTTTCCCCCCTCAATGCCCGCCACCCATCCCTCATCAATCCTTGGAAATGTACTAATTCTTTTGCCTTATCTTCACCCACCTTTCTTTTGAGGTCAATGAAGATCCTTGTAATCGGTTCCCACTTTCCATCCTGCCCTTCCTCCACCCTCCCAGTATCTCCACTCATAACACTGGTAAAGGGCCCATCCACTCTGGATTCCCCTTGTTTGAAATTCCTATCGGTACTAGAATACTTTCTCTAGTTTGGCCAGATTAGTATGGTAGAACTGGGATCATGATAGTGGGGCAAGAGAAAGCATTAAGAACTAGAGGAAAGTTGTGTTTCATCTTTGCTGTCTCATACCCTGTATTCTTTAATCTCCACTCTGAGATCCTTCTGTAAGGGGATGTCCAGTGCACTGCAAATAGGTTTTGGGTCTATACCCGGCAGTCCCCTCTCATTCTCCATGATAAGATTTTTTTGTTCTCATGATGCCTGTTGCCTTATCCCTTTAAAACTTTGTGATCACACAGGCTGGTATGCTTTCTCCCTGTGGGCTCTGTTGCTTCAGAGCCAGATGGCTGTTTCTTTACCCTCAGGCCTTTAAGACCCCACACGCTATATCTTTAGGTAGCTGGACACCATCGGCTTTCTTCACCACATTTGCTTATGCAGCCGCTTTGTGGTCAGTGATTGTGTAGGGAAGGTGAGCATCTTAGAATGCCAATTTAATAGAACAGTGTTATTGCAATGAGGGAGTCCTTGAGCAGAGGCCCTATGTCCATCTGCTACCTTAATACTAAATCTATAAACATATGGACATAGATCTATTTCCCCATGCCCCTTTGTAAATATATGTACATATGTACATGCCTTTATTTAGGCGTCTATAACTGGCCCTTGCTTCCCAGCTCACTCTTCTATACCCTTTGATTTTCCTCTTGTGCCCACTGCCATGCTCAGTCTTCTTTTGGGTTTCAGTAATTCCTCTTGGTTACATTACCTTTGATCACGCCCTACCAGGCCTCCTACATCCCCCTCACTACCATTTTCCATCACTTGTTGTACCCTTGTCTCTGGGTTTCTTTACACCACTTCCTTTCCCCCCACCGTGCTCACTCCCATGCCCAATGGAAAGGGCCGGTCACATGTTTACTCCTCCAGATTGTTCATCCAGCCTCTCTTAATTAGACAGACCTGTAAAGGTAATAACATGCACAAAACAAGACTGAGCTAAACCAAGCAGCAAAAAGAAAAAAAACAAACAAAAATGAAAACAAAACCCAACCCAAATCCAATGACACTAAAAGAAAACAACACTAACCAGAAAGAAAAGTACAAGGACTGTGTGGTGAACTTTAGGAGTGTTTTCCAGTCCAGTCTGTGGGGGCACCGAACCCTGACCACAAAGTCCACCTTTGGCATTCCCCGGGGACTTTGATGCTCCGTTTTCTTACTCTTCCGCTGCACTCTCTTAGTGTCATGCATCGAAGTGGCAGGATCAGTTCGGGCGCAGTTCCCACACTGTGTGTCCAGTGTTGTCCCCTCTAAGGCTATGGGTCTTTGAGGGACGTTTCTCATCGTGGGGCTGCCCATGTGGTCTTCTCTGTGGATTGGCTTCTCTGATTGGGAACATCATCCTCAAGGTGTATTGGGCCAGGGTGTGCTCCATTCTCCCCTCCTCCCCCTTGTTCTGCCCTGTGTTCTCTGATCAGATATGTCCCTCTCCGTGAGCTGCAGATCCGGTGCCATCCTGTGAAATACAATCTTTTGGTGCTGCAAGGATGTGGGGGGGTGGGTATCAGCTCAGATCTTTTGAGAGTCCAGGAGATATTGACTGCTCGATGGGCACAGTTCTGTGGGGCACCGTGCTCTTGGTCCAGACGCTGGTTGTGAATATGACTTTGTTGTTAACCAGTTGTGTGTCTCTGGGTCAACTCCCGTGTGTTTTTGAGTGAGTTTTCTAATCTGCAAAGTAAATGTACAGGATTATCCAGACTCCCATGTCAGCAAGTTATCGAGAGGGGTTAATCAGAGACTGTTTCATATAGTGTGTACCTGCGCGCCGCATTCTAGACCTGCGATGGCAATTATGAGCTCAGGATAGAGATGGTGTCCAGCAGGTAACATACGTGGCTCCATATTGAAACAGGAAGCCCACTGTGTAGACTTGGTCCTTCCGTTGATGGCCACCGGCCACCTAGTCTTCTCCCGCTATAACTGCTTCACTGGCTCAGCAGCTGAGCCAGAAGCCAGTGATATCATAACCAGGTGGCTAACTGGGCCAAAGGGCTGATAGATATTTGTTATCTTGTTGTCTTGGGAAACCCACCTACCCTCCATGCAAACCTTCTGGTGTGAGTTATCTGTGGAAGGAATCATAGGCTCACAGTAATTCACATCTTTCTTCTTGAAAATGTGCCCATATTCCTTTCTGAACCTGACAAGGTGGCCCCTGTGTCCACCAAGAAATTTACTGCCTGGCCTCCTACTTGGAGAGTTAGCCTGGGCTTTTGGCGGCGAAGTGAAACAGAGCCCTGACCCCTTCATTGAGCTTCTTCAAGCCTTATTGTCTCTTGCTTGGGTCTTTCTCGTTGCAGATGAGGCCCATCCACTCTAGTGGAGGGTCGTGCACCTCTCCTGGGGTTTTCAAGGCACTGATTTTTCCAGTGTCCTTCTTTCCTGCAGTAGGCACATTGGTCCTTCCCCATGGCTTGGCGGTGCCCAGAGGTTAGTCTCTCCGTGAGTGGGCCATGCTCTCCTTTTCCTGAGTCTCTGGGGTATCTCATGGCAATTACGATTATTTTAGCTAGCTTCTTTGTCTCTGTCGTGCTAGGGTCATCTCTGTTGGTATACACTCAATGAGCCACTTGTACCAAATCGCTAAGATTTTTCCCTTCAAACCCTTCCCACTTCTTTGTCATGTCTGAGGCAGACTGACTGAGTAATAAAGGCAGTACTTATTGCCCTCCTGTTTTCAGTGCCTCCGGGCCGTTAGGGGTATAAAGCCCGTAGGCTTCCCTCAGCCACTCTAGAAAGGCAGGCGGACATTCTCTTATAGGAACCTGAAAATTCTCACTGACCTTAGATAAATTCATAGGTTTCCTAGCTCTTCTGCAGAGGGTCATGTAAGAGCAATGGTTGATACCTGGTAAAGCCCTCTGGGCCTTGCTAGGAATTGAGATCCCACATTGTTGGTGTAGTGGCCAAAAGAGTTTCTCTCAAGTGGGGAGTGCCCGCTCGCTGACCATCAGGTTCACTGACTGCTTACTGGGCCTCTGTCTGGAAGGGCTACCCTCCTCCGTTGTGAACAGCACCTGGAGAAGTTGTTGGCAAGCATTCCAGGTGGGCTGATGAGTATGGAAGTCATACCAGTACTAGTGTGTGTGGGGGGCTGCTTGTTAGGGGTGGGGGTGAATTTGGGGGGCCGGTGGGGGAGGGAGTGACTCAATAAGGGCCTGTTAGAAGTTTTCTATTTCTGGACCCTAGAAACCTTATGGGGCGGGGGTTGAAAGAAAGGGTTTGAAGCCAGCTCTCCCACTCCCAGAGTTCTCCTGCAAAATGGGATAAAGCCGATTAGGGGAGAGTGATGGGGAGGGGAGGGGAGGGGAGGGGAGGGGAGGGGAGGGGGGAGGGGTAGGGGAGGGGAGAGGTGAGGGAAGGGAGGGGTGAGGGAGGGGAGGGGTGGGGGAGGGGAGGGGCGGGGGAGGGTGATGGGGAGGGATGGCCTCCACCTATGTGGTTTTGGGAACTTGGACCGTTTGTTTTTCCGGTCCTTCCATGTTTCCTGAAACCTTGGAAACAAGGGCCCTTTCTTTGCAGGAGGGAGTAAGTCTTTTGTATTTGCAGGCTTCTTAGTGGCAATGTCAGCCCACACTTGAAGTAACGGGATCAGATCGGGATATCCTGGTTCCCTTTAACCATAACTATGAACTCTTAGTAATAGGGGATGGGAAAACTAGTCTTGCGTGGGTCAATCAGGGACTCCTTCTGCCCCATCACTTTTAAACAAATTGTAGAGTCTCCAAGCTTTTGGGTTGAAACCACATCCTCTTGGTGAATGCCGAGAGCAGGGGTCCTCAAACTACAACCTGTGGGCCACATGCAGACAGCCGAGGACGTTGATCCTTTCTGCCGGGTGTATGTGCCCCATTTATTTTTTTTTTTGAACTTCAAATCAAGATGTGCAGTGTGCACATGAATTTGTTCGTAATATTTGTTTTTTTAAACTATAGTCTTTCCTTCAAAAGGCCTGAGGGATAGTGAACTGGCCCCTTGGGTAAACAGTTTAAGGACCCCTGCCCTAAGGTATCCTGGACTTAGGGGTTATTAATCTCCCATCCCTGAAACAGCCCTGAACATTCTACCCGTTGTAGGAGGCACCTTGGGAATTTGGACCCCGGGTAATTTACAAGCCTTTACTCCAATTGAACCCAAGAAAATTCAAAATGGCTTAGGCAGTTACTCTATTTTGGTCACTTTTGACTCGTCCTGCACTAGCCCATTATTTCCATTTAACTCTATAACGCGAAGCATGATGTTTTCATAACATTAAAAATGTATATATTAATACATATATATATATTTATAACTATGAAAGTCCACAACAAAAAGAAAATTTTTTCCCAAAATTAAAATTGAAGCGTTATAGGGTTAAAAAGAAGGATGGGTCTTATCAGCGGGTCCAAGAGCTTAGCATCATAAATGAATCAGTGATCCGACTGCACCTAGTAGTGCCCAAACCTGTGCCCTCCTAGGGGAAAATGTGAATGCTTTTATCCCTCTTCCTGTACTTCCAATGAACAAACACACATGTCTGGTAATCCTAAGATTATTTTTGTTTCCTGTGACACTCACCTAATTTCAAGGCCACTGCCACCTCACAAGCTTAGCCTTGTCGTAGTCAAACTGTTCACCTTTTAGACCGTTTGTTTTTCTCAGAAGTTATGGGGTGATTAAAGCTTCTGAACCAAGTGTGCCAGGTCCACGATTACCATCTCCTGGACCACCTCAACCTTATCCATCCTGGATAAAGTTGCCCTCAATGGACAACCCCTCCCAGCAGTGTAGGAAGGGTATGGACCCAAAGCCCCACTTCGCCCGTTTTGCCAGCAGGAAGTAGCTAGAGATGTCGTCGCCCAGTACCCCAAAGATTTGGGTCCATATCTCTTCAGGGGGGCAAATGTTAGGTAGCTATGCTAGGGACTGGGGCATCCGTTATGCATGCCCATAGGGCCAAGATAAGAGCCCAGTTAGGAGAGGCACCCTGTGCATGCTCAGAGGTCCAGATTTCTGGCCATGAAGGGGAGGTCACCTGGGTGGTTCCTGTACCTGGATTGACCAATCTAGGCCATGTAAATTCAATTCAGCCACTGGGGTCGGCCAGACTTGCCCATCACGCCTCCCTAACGCTCATAAAACTCTCTTGAGTGCAGACCAGGCTTCTGCATGATTTCTCTCTCACTCAGGAAGGCTCTTTGGAGGCAGCTGTGCTGCACATGAGTGGCTGGTGGATACCGTTCAGATGCATGGCTTTCTGCTTGCAAGGGTTTTTGTCTCAGCTGACTGTAAGGGAGGAGGTAGTACGTCTGGATCACAGAGTATCCATGTCCACAAACGAGGCTGCTCATTCCAAAGTCCTGGAAGTGCTTTATGAAAACCCTCTGCTTTGCAATGTCACTCCTTGTAGATTAGAGTGGGAGGGGCTGGGACCAAGGTATGCTGCCTCTTACTCCCACTTGCAGGTTTCTGGATGCTGATTGTATCTCTTACAGCATCAGTTAGTGGGCTTGTTGTCTGCCTCAGGCTTTGTTCACGGAGATCCTCCAGCTAGTTGGTGGTGTGTGCGCATGAGCAGAGGCTTCCTGCCAATCCCCCATGAGTAGTAGAGCTCCCATGGTGTGGACTCCATGAAAGCCTTGCCCCAGGCAGCACGCTTACAAAGGAGGGTGGGCCCTGCAGGACAGAGGACCATTCCCCCTGTGGAATGGCCTCAGAGATCCACCTCCCTCTCTGGCCAGCTGCTGGGGCTGTGGGTCCTAAGCATCATGGCTGACTCAGTAATAGACACAGGGTGAGGCGACTCCAGTAGCTGTTTTGACTGGTCTAATCCAGCCTGAGATCATCCTTGCATGAGCCCTCTGCCAAGATTATTTTTGTTTCTTTTATGATCTTTTCATTAGTGGCTCCTACAACACTAACCACAATCCATAAATACATCAGCTGTTTGAAGCACATCTGTACATTAATTGCCCTCCTTATTCACAAAATATCCACTCTCCACCCAAGCCCCTGGCCTCAGCTCCTCATTTTTCCCCCCTCAATGCCCGCCACCCATCCCTCATCAATCCTTGGAAATGTACTAATTCTTTTGCCTTATCTTCACCCACCTTTCTTTTGAGGTCAATGAAGATCCTTGTAATCGGTTCCCACTTTCCATCCTGCCCTTCCTCCACCCTCCCAGTATCTCCACTCATAACACTGGTAAAGGGCCCATCCACTCTGGATTCCCCTTGTTTGAAATTCCTATCGGTACTAGAATACTTTCTCTAGTTTGGCCAGATTAGTATGGTAGAACTGGGATCATGATAGTGGGGCAAGAGAAAGCATTAAGAACTAGAGGAAAGTTGTGTTTCATCTTTGCTGTCTCATACCCTGTATTCTTTAATCTCCACTCTGAGATCCTTCTGTAAGGGGATGTCCAGTGCACTGCAAATAGGTTTTGGGTCTATACCCGGCAGTCCCCTCTCATTCTCCATGATAAGATTTTTTTGTTCTCATGATGCCTGTTGCCTTATCCCTTTAAAACTTTGTGATCACACAGGCTGGTATGCTTTCTCCATGTGGGCTCTGTTGCTTCAGAGCCAGATGGCTGTTTCTTTGCCCTCAGGCCTTTAAGACCCCACACGCTATATCTTTAGGTAGCTGGACACCATCGGCTTTCTTCACCACATTTGCTTATGCAGCCGCTTTGTGGTCAGTGATTGTGTAGGGAAGGTGAGCATCTTAGAATGCCAATTTAATAGAACAGTGTTATTGCAATGAGGGAGTCCTTGAGCAGAGGCCCTATGTCCATCTGCTACCTTAATACTAAATCTATAAACATATGGACATAGATCTATTTCCCCATGCCCCTTTGTAAATATATGTACATATGTACATGCCTTTATTTAGACGTCTATAACTGGCCCTTGCTTCCCAGCTCACTCTTCTATACCCTTTGATTTTCCTCTTGTGCCCACTGCCATGCTCAGTCTTCTTTTGGGTTTCAGTAATTCCTCTTGGTTACATTACCTTTGATCACGCCCTACCAGGCCTCCTACATCCCCCTCACTACCATTTTCCATCACTTGTTGTACCCTTGTCTCTGGGTTTCTTTACACCACTTCCTTTCCCCCCACCGTGCTCACTCCCATGCCCAATGGAAAGGGCCGGTCACATGTTTACTCCTCCAGATTGTTCATCCAGCCTCTCTTAATTAGACAGACCTGTAAAGGTAATAACATGCACAAAACAAGACTGAGCTAAACCAAGCAGCAAAAAGAAAAAAAACAAACAAAAATGAAAACAAAACCCAACCCAAATCCAATGACACTAAAAGAAAACAACACTAACCAGAAAGAAAAGTACAAGGACTGTGTGGTGAACTTTAGGAGTGTTTTCCAGTCCAGTCTGTGGGGGCACCGAACCCTGACCACAAAGTCCACCTTTGGCATTCCCCGGGGACTTTGATGCTCCGTTTTCTTACTCTTCCGCTGCACTCTCTTAGTGTCATGCATCGAAGTGGCAGGATCAGTTCGGGCGCAGTTCCCACACTGTGTGTCCAGTGTTGTCCCCTCTAAGGCTATGGGTCTTTGAGGGACGTTTCTCATCGTGGGGCTGCCCATGTGGTCTTCTCTGTGGATTGGCTTCTCTGATTGGGAACATCATCCTCAAGGTGTATTGGGCCAGGGTGTGCTCCATTCTCCCCTCCTCCCCCTTGTTCTGCCCTGTGTTCTCTGATCAGATATGTCCCTCTCCGTGAGCTGCAGATCCGGTGCCATCCTGTGAAATACAATCTTTTGGTGCTGCAAGGATGTGGGGGGGTGGGTATCAGCTCAGATCTTTTGAGAGAGAGTCCAGGAGATATTGACTGCTCGATGGGCACAGTTCTGTGGGGCACCGTGCTCTTGGTCCAGACGCTGGTTGTGAATATGACTTTGTTGTTAACCAGTTGTGTGTCTCTGGGTCAACTCCCGTGTGTTTTTGAGTGAGTTTTCTAATCTGCAAAGTAAATGTACAGGATTATCCAGACTCCCATGTCAGCAAGTTATCGAGAGGGGTTAATCAGAGACTGTTTCATATAGTGTGTACCTGCGCGCCGCATTCTAGACCTGCGATGGCAATTATGAGCTCAGGATAGAGATGGTGTCCAGCAGGTAACATACGTGGCTCCATATTGAAACAGGAAGCCCACTGTGTAGATTTGGTCCTTCCGTTGATGGCCACCGGCCACCTAGTCTTCTCCCGCTATAACTGCTTCACTGGCTCAGCAGCTGAGCCAGAAGCCAGTGATATCATAACCAGGTGGCTAACTGGGCCAAAGGGCTGATAGATATTTGTTATCTTGTTGTCTTGGGAAACCCACCTACCCTCCATGCAAACCTTCTGGTGTGAGTTATCTGTGGAAGGAATCATAGGCTCACAGTAATTCACATCTTTCTTCTTGAAAATGTGCCCATATTCCTTTCTGAACCTGACAAGGTGGCCCCTGTGTCCACCAAGAAATTTACTGCCTGGCCTCCTACTTGGAGAGTTAGCCTGGGCTTTTGGCGGCGAAGTGAAACAGAGCCCTGACCCCTTCATTGAGCTTCTTCAAGCATTATTGTCTCTTGCTTGGGTCTTTCTCGTTGCAGATGAGGCCCATCCACTCTAGTGGAGGGTCGTGCACCTCTCCTGGGGTTTTCAAGGCACTGATTTTTCCAGTGTCCTTCTTTCCTGCAGTAGGCACATTGGTCCTTCCCCATGGCTTGGCGGTGCCCAGAGGTTAGTCTCTCCGTGAGTGGGCCATGCTCTCCTTTTCCTGAGTCTCTGGGGTATCTCATGGCAATTACGATTATTTTAGCTAGCTTCTTTGTCTCTGTCGTGCTAGGGTCATCTCTGTTGGTATACACTCAATGAGCCACTTGTACCAAATCGCTAAGATTTTTCCCTTCAAACCCTTCCCACTTCTTTGTCATGTCTGAGGCAGACTGACTGAGTAATAAAGGCAGTACTTATTGCCCTCCTGTTTTCAGTGCCTCCGGGCCGTTAGGGGTATAAAGCCCGTAGGCTTCCCTCAGCCACTCTAGAAAGGCAGGCGGACATTCTCTTATAGGAACCTGAAAATTCTCACTGACCTTAGATAAATTCATAGGTTTCCTAGCTCTTCTGCAGAGGGTCATGTAAGAGCAATGGTTGATACCTGGTAAAGCCCTCTGGGCCTTGCTAGGAATTGAGATCCCACATTGTTGGTGTAGTGGCCAAAAGAGTTTCTCTCAAGTGGGGAGTGCCCGCTCGCTGACCATCAGGTTCACTGACTGCTTACTGGGCCTCTGTCTGGAAGGGCTACCCTCCTCCGTTGTGAACAGCACCTGGAGAAGTTGTTGGCAAGCATTCCAGGTGGGCTGATGAGTATGGAAGTCATACCAGTACTAGTGTGTGTGGGGGGCTGCTTGTTAGGGGTGGGGGTGAATTTGGGGGGCCGGTGGGGGTGGGAGTGACTCAATAAGGGCCTGTTAGAAGTTTTCTATTTCTGGACCCTAGAAACCTTATGGGGCGGGGGTTGAAAGAAAGGGTTTGAAGCCAGCTCTCCCACTCCCGGAGTTCTCCTGCAAAATGGGATAAAGCCGATTAGGGGAGAGTGATGGGGAGGGGAGGGGAGGGGAGGGGAGGGGAGGGGAGGGGGGAGGGGTAGGGGAGGGGAGAGGGGTAGGGGAGGGGAGAGGTGAGGGAAGGGAGGGGTGAGGGAGGGGAGGGGTGGGGGAGGGGAGGGGCGGGGGAGGGTGATGGGGAGGGATGGCCTCCACCTATGTGGTTTTGGGAACTTGGACCGTTTGTTTTTCCGGTCCTTCCATGTTTCCTGAAACCTTGGAAACAAGGGCCCTTTCTTTGCAGGAGGGAGTAAGTCTTTTGTATTTGCAGGCTTCTTAGTGGCAATGTCAGCCCACACTTGAAGTAACGGGATCAGATCGGGATATCCTGGTTCCCTTTAACCATAACTATGAACTCTTAGTAATAGGGGATGGGAAAACTAGTCTTGCGTGGGTCAATCAGGGACTCCTTCTGCCCCATCACTTTTAAACAAATTGTAGAGTCTCCAAGCTTTTGGGTTGAAACCACATCCTCTTGGTGAATGCCGAGAGCAGGGGTCCTCAAACTACAACCTGTGGGCCACATGCAGACAGCCGAGGACGTTGATCCTTTCTGCCGGGTGTATGTGCCCCATTTATTATTTTTTTTTTGAACTTCAAATCAAGATGTGCAGTGTGCACATGAATTTGTTCGTAATATTTGTTTTTTTAAACTATAGTCTTTCCTTCAAAAGGCCTGAGGGATAGTGAACTGGCCCCTTGGGTAAACAGTTTAAGGACCCCTGCCCTAAGGTATCCTGGACTTAGGGGTTATTAATCTCCCAGCCCTGAAACAGCCCTGAACATTCTACCCGTTGTAGGAGGCACCTTGGGAATTTGGACCCCGGGTAATTTACAAGCCTTTACTCCAATTGAACCCAAGAAAATTCAAAATGGCTTAGGCAGTTACTCTATTTTGGTCACTTTTGACTCGTCCTGCACTAGCCCATTATTTCCATTTAACTCTATAACGCGAAGCATGATGTTTTCATAACATTAAAAATGTATATATTAATACATATATATATATTTATAACTATGAAAGTCCACAACAAAAAGAAAATTTTTTCCCAAAATTAAAATTGAAGCGTTATAGGGTTAAAAAGAAGGATGGGTCTTATCAGCGGGTCCAAGAACTTAGCATCATAAATGAATCAGTGATCCGACTGCACCTAGTAGTGCCCAAACCTGTGCCCTCCTAGGGGAAAATGTGAATGCTTTTATCCCTCTTCCTGTACTTCCAATGAACAAACACACATGTCTGGTAATCCTAAGATTATTTTTGTTTCCTGTGACACTCACCTAATTTCAAGGCCACTGCCACCTCACAAGCTTAGCCTTGTCGTAGTCAAACTGTTCACCTTTTAGACCGTTTGTTTTTCTCAGAAGTTATGGGGTGATTAAAGCTTCTGAACCAAGTGTGCCAGGTCCACGATTACCATCTCCTGGACCACCTCAACCTTATCCACCCTGGATAAAGTTGCCCTCAATGGACAACCCCTCCCAGCAGTGTAGGAAGGGTATGGACCCAAAGCCCCACTTCGCCCGTTTTGCCAGCAGGAAGTAGCTAGAGATGTCGTCGCCCAGTACCCCAAAGATTTGGGTCCATATCTCTTCAGGGGGGCAAATGTTAGGTAGCTATGCTAGGGACTGGGGCATCCGTTATGCATGCCCATAGGGCCAAGATAAGAGCCCAGTTAGGAGAGGCACCCTGTGCATGCTCAGAGGTCCAGATTTCTGGCCATGAAGGGGAGGTCACCTGGGTGGTTCCTGTACCTGGATTGACCAATCTAGGCCATGTAAATTCAATTCAGCCACTGGGGTCGGCCAGACTTGCCCATCACGCCTCCCTAACGCTCATAAAACTCTCTTGAGTGCAGACCAGGCTTCTGCATGATTTCTCTCTCACTCAGGAAGGCTCTTAGGAGGCAGCTGTGCTGCACATGAGTGGCTGGTGGATACTGTTCAGATGCATGGCTTTCTGCTTGCAAGGGTTTTTGTCTCAGCTGACTGTAAGGGAGGAGGTAGTACGTCTGGATCACAGAGTATCCATGTCCACAAACGAGGCTGCTCATTCCAAAGTCCTGGAAGTGCTTTATGAAAACCCTCTGCTTTGCAATGTCACTCCTTGTAGATTAGAGTGGGAGGGGCTGGGACCAAGGTATGCTGCCTCTTACTCCCACTTGCAGGTTTCTGGATGCTGATTGTATCTCTTACAGCATCAGTTAGTGGGCTTGTTGTCTGCCTCAGGCTTTGTTCACGGAGATCCTCCAGCTAGTTGGTGGTGTGTGCGCATGAGCAGAGGCTTCCTGCCAATCCCCCATGAGTAGTAGAGCTCCCATGGTGTGGACTCCATGAAAGCCTTGCCCCAGGCAGCACGCTTACAAAGGAGGGTGGGCCCTGCAGGACAGAGGACCATTCCCCCTGTGGAATGGCCTCAGAGATCCACCTCCCTCTCTGGCCAGCTGCTGGGGCTGTGGGTCCTAAGCATCATGGCTGACTCAGTAATAGACACAGGGTGAGGCGACTCCAGTAGCTGTTTTGACTGGTCTAATCCAGCCTGAGATCATCCTTGCATGAGCCCTCTGCCAAGATTATTTTTGTTTCTTTTATGATCTTTTCATTAGTGGCTCCTACAACACTAACCACAATCCATAAATACATCAGCTGTTTGAAGCACATCTGTACATTAATTGCCCTCCTTATTCACAAAATATCCACTCTCCACCCAAGCCCCTGGCCTCAGCTCCTCATTTTTCCCCCCTCAATGCCCGCCACCCATCCCTCATCAATCCTTGGAAATGTACTAATTCTTTTGCCTTATCTTCACCCACCTTTCTTTTGAGGTCAATGAAGATCCTTGTAATCGGTTCCCACTTTCCATCCTGCCCTTCCTCCACCCTCCCAGTATCTCCACTCATAACACTGGTAAAGGGCCCATCCACTCTGGATTCCCCTTGTTTGAAATTCCTATCGGTACTAGAATACTTTCTCTAGTTTGGCCAGATTAGTATGGTAGAACTGGGATCATGATAGTGGGGCAAGAGAAAGCATTAAGAACTAGAGAAAGTTGTGTTTCATCTTTGCTGTCTCATACCCTGTATTCTTTAATCTCCACTCTGAGATCCTTCTGTAAGGGGATGTCCAGTGCACTGCAAATAGGTTTTGGGCCTAAACCCGGCCGTCCCCTCTCATTCTCCTTGATAAGATTTTTTTGTTCTCATGATGCCTGTTGCCTTATCCCTTTAAAACTTTGTGATCACACAGGCTGGTATGCTTTCTCCATGTGGGCTCTGTTGCTTCAGAGCCAGATGGCTGTTTCTTTGCCCTCAGGCCTTTAAGACCCCACACGCTATATCTTTAGGTAGCTGGACACCATCGGCTTTCTTCACCACATTTGCTTATGCAGCCGCTTTGTGGTCAGTGATTGTGTAGGGAAGGTGAGCATCTTAGAATGCCAATTTAATAGAACAGTGTTATTGCAATGAGGGAGTCCTTGAGCGGAGGCCCTATGTCCATCTGCTACCTTAATACTAAATCTATAAACATATGGACATAGATCTATTTCCCCATGCCCCTTTGTAAATATATGTACATATGTACATGCCTTTATTTAGGCGTCTATAACTGGCCCTTGCTTCCCAGCTCACTCTTCTATACCCTTTGATTTTCCTCTTGTGCCCACTGCCATGCTCAGTCTTCTTTTGGGTTTCAGTAATTCCTCTTGGTTACATTACCTTTGATCACGCCCTACCAGGCCTCCTACATCCCCCTCACTACCATTTTCCATCACTTGTTGTACCCTTGTCTCTGGGTTTCTTTACACCACTTCCTTTCCCCCCACCGTGCTCACTCCCATGCCCAATGGAAAGGGCCAGTCACATGTTTACTCCTCCAGATTGTTCATCCAGCCTCTCTTAATTAGACAGACCTGTAAAGGTAATAACATGCACAAAACAAGACTGAGCTAAACCAAGCAGCAAAAAGAAAAAAAAAACAAACAAAAATGAAAACAAAACCCAACCCAAATCCAATGACACTAAAAGAAAACAACACTAACCAGAAAGAAAAGTACAAGGACTGTGTGGTGAACTTTAGGAGTGTTTTCCAGTCCAGTCTGTGGGGGCACCGAACCCTGACCACAAAGTCCACCTTTGGCATTCCCCGGGGACTTTGATGCTCCGTTTTCTTACTCTTCCGCTGCACTCTCTTAGTGTCATGCATCGAAGTGGCAGGATCAGTTCGGGCGCAGTTCCCACACTGTGTGTCCAGTGTTGTCCCCTCTAAGGCTATGGGTCTTTGAGGGACGTTTCTCATCGTGGGGCTGCCCATGTGGTCTTCTCTGTGGATTGGCTTCTCTGATTGGGAACATCATCCTCAAGGTGTATTGGGCCAGGGTGTGCTCCATTCTCCCCTCCTCCCCCTTGTTCTGCCCTGTGTTCTCTGATCAGATATGTCCCTCTCCGTGAGCTGCAGATCCGGTGCCATCCTGTGAAATACAATCTTTTGGTGCTGCAAGGATGTGGGGGGGTGGGTATCAGCTCAGATCTTTTGAGAGTCCAGGAGATATTGACTGCTCGATGGGCACAGTTCTGTGGGGCACCGTGCTCTTGGTCCAGACGCTGGTTGTGAATATGACTTTGTTGTTAACCAGTTGTGTGTCTCTGGGTCAACTCCCGTGTGTTTTTGAGTGAGTTTTCTAATCTGCAAAGTAAATGTACAGGATTATCCAGACTCCCATGTCAGCAAGTTATCGAGAGGGGTTAATCAGAGACTGTTTCATATAGTGTGTACCTGCGCGCCGCATTCTAGACCTGCGATGGCAATTATGAGCTCAGGATAGAGATGGTGTCCAGCAGGTAACATACGTGGCTCCATATTGAAACAGGAAGCCCACTGTGTAGATTTGGTCCTTCCGTTGATGGCCACCGGCCACCTAGTCTTCTCCCGCTATAACTGCTTCACTGGCTCAGCAGCTGAGCCAGAAGCCAGTGATATCATAACCAGGTGGCTAACTGGGCCAAAGGGCTGATAGATATTTGTTATCTTGTTGTCTTGGGAAACCCACCTACCCTCCATGCAAACCTTCTGGTGTGAGTTATCTGTGGAAGGAATCATAGGCTCACAGTAATTCACATCTTTCTTCTTGAAAATGTGCCCATATTCCTTTCTGAACCTGACAAGGTGGCCCCTGTGTCCACCAAGAAATTTACTGCCTGGCCTCCTACTTGGAGAGTTAGCCTGGGCTTTTGGCGGCGAAGTGAAACAGAGCCCTGACCCCTTCATTGAGCTTCTTCAAGCATTATTGTCTCTTGCTTGGGTCTTTCTCGTTGCAGATGAGGCCCATCCACTCTAGTGGAGGGTCGTGCACCTCTCCTGGGGTTTTCAAGGCACTGATTTTTCCAGTGTCCTTCTTTCCTGCAGTAGGCACATTGGTCCTTCCCCATGGCTTGGCGGTGCCCAGAGGTTAGTCTCTCCGTGAGTGGGCCATGCTCTCCTTTTCCTGAGTCTCTGGGGTATCTCATGGCAATTACGATTATTTTAGCTAGCTTCTTTGTCTCTGTCGTGCTAGGGTCATCTCTGTTGGTATACACTCAATGAGCCACTTGTACCAAATCGCTAAGATTTTTCCCTTCAAACCCTTCCCACTTCTTTGTCATGTCTGAGGCAGACTGACTGAGTAATAAAGGCAGTACTTATTGCCCTCCTGTTTTCAGTGCCTCCGGGCCGTTAGGGGTATAAAGCCCGTAGGCTTCCCTCAGCCACTCTAGAAAGGCAGGCGGACATTCTCTTATAGGAACCTGAAAATTCTCACTGACCTTAGATAAATTCATAGGTTTCCTAGCTCTTCTGCAGAGGGTCATGTAAGAGCAATGGTTGATACCTGGTAAAGCCCTCTGGGCCTTGCTAGGAATTGAGATCCCACATTGTTGGTGTAGTGGCCAAAAGAGTTTCTCTCAAGTGGGGAGTGCCCGCTCGCTGACCATCAGGTTCACTGACTGCTTACTGGGCCTCTGTCTGGAAGGGCTACCCTCCTCCGTTGTGAACAGCACCTGGAGAAGTTGTTGGCAAGCATTCCAGGTGGGCTGATGAGTATGGAAGTCATACCAGTACTAGTGTGTGTGGGGGGCTGCTTGTTAGGGGTGGGGGTGAATTTGGGGGGCCGGTGGGGGAGGGAGTGACTCAATAAGGGCCTGTTAGAAGTTTTCTATTTCTGGACCCTAGAAACCTTATGGGGCGGGGGTTGAAAGAAAGGGTTTGAAGCCAGCTCTCCCACTCCCGGAGTTCTCCTGCAAAATGGGATAAAGCCGATTAGGGGAGAGTGATGGGGAGGGGAGGGGAGGGGAGGGGAGGGGAGGGGAGGGGAGGGGGGAGGGGTAGGGGAGGGGAGAGGGGTAGGGGAGGGGAGAGGTGAGGGAAGGGAGGGGTGAGGGAGGGGAGGGGAGGGGAGGGGAGGGGAGGGGCGGGGGAGGGTGATGGGGAGGGATGGCCTCCACCTATGTGGTTTTGGGAACTTGGACCGTTTGTTTTTCCGGTCCTTCCATGTTTCCTGAAACCTTGGAAACAAGGGCCCTTTCTTTGCAGGAGGGAGTAAGTCTTTTGTATTTGCAGGCTTCTTAGTGGCAATGTCAGCCCACACTTGAAGTAACGGGATCAGATCGGGATATCCTGGTTCCCTTTAACCATAACTATGAACTCTTAGTAATAGGGGATGGGAAAACTAGTCTTGCGTGGGTCAATCAGGGACTCCTTCTGCCCCATCACTTTTAAACAAATTGTAGAGTCTCCAAGCTTTTGGGTTGAAACCACATCCTCTTGGTGAATGCCGAGAGCAGGGGTCCTCAAACTACAACCTGTGGGCCACATGCAGACAGCCGAGGACGTTGATCCTTTCTGCCGGGTGTATGTGCCCCATTTATTTTTTTTTTTGAACTTCAAATCAAGATGTGCAGTGTGCACATGAATTTGTTCGTAATATTTGTTTTTTTAAACTATAGTCTTTCCTTCAAAAGGCCTGAGGGATAGTGAACTGGCCCCTTGGGTAAACAGTTTAAGGACCCCTGCCCTAAGGTATCCTGGACTTAGGGGTTATTAATCTCCCAGCCCTGAAACATCCCTGAACATTCTACGCGTTGTAGGAGGCACCATGTGAATTTGGACCCCGGGTAATTTACAAGCATTTACTCCAATTGAACCCAAGAAAATTCAAAATGGCTTAGGCAGTTACTCTATTTTGGTCACTTTTGACTCGTCCTGCACTAGCCCATTATTTCCATTTAACTCTATAACGCGAAGCATGATGTTTTCATAACATTAAAAATGTATATATTAATACATATATATATATATTTATAACTATGAAAGTCCACAACAAAAAGAAAATTTTTTCCCAAAATTAAAATTGAAGCGTTATAGGGTTAAAAAGAAGGATGGGTCTTATCAGCGGGTCCAAGAACTTAGCATCATAAATGAATCAGTGATCCGACTGCACCTAGTAGTGCCCAAACCTGTGCCCTCCTAGGGGAAAATGTGAATGCTTTTATCCCTCTTCCTGTACTTCCAATGAACAAACACACATGTCTGGTAATCCTAAGATTATTTTTGTTTCCTGTGACACTCACCTAATTTCAAGGCCACTGCCACCTCACAAGCTTAGCCTTGTCGTAGTCAAACTGTTCACCTTTTAGACCGTTTGTTTTTCTCAGAAGTTATGGGGTGATTAAAGCTTCTGAACCAAGTGTGCCAGGTCCACGATTACCATCTCCTGGACCACCTCAACCTTATCCATCCTGGATAAAGTTGCCCTCAATGGACAACCCCTCCCAGCAGTGTAGGAAGGGTATGGACCCAAAGCCCCACTTCGCCCGTTTTGCCAGCAGGAAGTAGCTAGAGATGTCGTCGCCCAGTACCCCAAAGATTTGGGTCCATATCTCTTCAGGGGGGCAAATGTTAGGTAGCTATGCTAGGGACTGGGGCATCCGTTATGCATGCCCATAGGGCCAAGATAAGAGCCCAGTTAGGAGAGGCACCCTGTGCATGCTCAGAGGTCCAGATTTCTGGCCATGAAGGGGAGGTCACCTGGGTGGTTCCTGTACCTGGATTGACCAATCTAGGCCATGTAAATTCAATTCAGCCACTGGGGTCGGCCAGACTTGCCCATCACGCCTCCCTAACGCTCATAAAACTCTCTTGAGTGCAGACCAGGCTTCTGCATGATTTCTCTCTCACTCAGGAAGGCTCTTTGGAGGCAGCTGTGCTGCACATGAGTGGCTGGTGGATACCGTTCAGATGCATGGCTTTCTGCTTGCAAGGGTTTTTGTCTCAGCTGACTGTAAGGGAGGAGGTAGTACGTCTGGATCACAGAGTATCCATGTCCACAAACGAGGCTGCTCATTCCACAGTCCTGGAAGTGCTTTATGAAAACCCTCTGCTTTGCAATGTCACTCCTTGTAGATTAGAGTGGGAGGGGCTGGGACCAAGGTATGCTGCCTCTTACTCCCACTTGCAGGTTTCTGGATGCTGATTGTATCTCTTACAGCATCAGTTAGTGGGCTTGTTGTCTGCCTCAGGCTTTGTTCACGGAGATCCTCCAGCTAGTTGGTGGTGTGTGCGCATGAGCAGAGGCTTCCTGCCAATCCCCCATGAGTAGTAGAGCTCCCATGGTGTGGACTCCATGAAAGCCTTGCCCCAGGCAGCACGCTTACAAAGGAGGGTGGGCCCTGCAGGACAGAGGACCATTCCCCCTGTGGAATGGCCTCAGAGATCCACCTCCCTCTCTGGCCAGCTGCTGGGGCTGTGGGTCCTAAGCATCATGGCTGACTCAGTAATAGACACAGGGTGAGGCGACTCCAGTAGCTGTTTTGACTGGTCTAATCCAGCCTGAGATCATCCTTGCATGAGCCCTCTGCCAAGATTATTTTTGTTTCTTTTATGATCTTTTCATTAGTGGCTCCTACAACACTAACCACAATCCATAAATACATCAGCTGTTTGAAGCACATCTGTACATTAATTGCCCTCCTTATTCACAAAATATCCACTCTCCACCCAAGCCCCTGGCCTCAGCTCCTCATTTTTCCCCCCTCAATGCCCGCCACCCATCCCTCATCAATCCTTGGAAATGTACTAATTCTTTTTCCTTATCTTCACCCACCTTTCTTTTGAGGTCAATGAAGATCCTTGTAATCGGTTCCCACTTTCCATCCTGCCCTTCCTCCACCCTCCCAGTATCTCCACTCATAACACTGGTAAAGGGCCCATCCACTCTGGATTCCCCTTGTTTGAAATTCCTATCGGTACTAGAATACTTTCTCTAGTTTGGCCAGATTAGTATGGTAGAACTGGGATCATGATAGTGGGGCAAGAGAAAGCATTAAGAACTAGAGGAAAGTTGTGTTTCATCTTTGCTGTCCCATACCCTGTATTCTTTAATCTCCACTCTGAGATCCTTCTGTAAGGGGATGTCCAGTGCACTGCAAATAGGTTTTGGGTCTATACCCGGCAGTCCCCTCTCATTCTCCATGATAAGATTTTTTTGTTCTCATGATGCCTGTTGCCTTATCCCTTTAAAACTTTGTGATCACACAGGCTGGTATGCTTTCTCCATGTGGGCTCTGTTGCTTCAGAGCCAGATGGCTGTTTCTTTGCCCTCAGGCCTTTAAGACCCCACACGCTATATCTTTAGGTAGCTGGACACCATCGGCTTTCTTCACCACATTTGCTTATGCAGCCGCTTTGTGGTCAGTGATTGTGTAGGGAAGGTGAGCATCTTAGAATGCCAATTTAATAGAACAGTGTTATTGCAATGAGGGAGTCCTTGAGCGGAGGCCCTATGTCCATCTGCTACCTTAATACTAAATCTATAAACATATGGACATAGATCTATTTCCCCATGCCCCTTTGTAAATATATGTACATATGTACATGCCTTTATTTAGACGTCTATAACTGGCCCTTGCTTCCCAGCTCACTCTTCTATACCCTTTGATTTTCCTCTTGTGCCCACTGCCATGCTCAGTCTTCTTTTGGGTTTCAGTAATTCCTCTTGGTTACATTACCTTTGATCACGCCCTACCAGGCCTCCTACATCCCCCTCACTACCATTTTCCATCACTTGTTGTACCCTTGTCTCTGGGTTTCTTTACACCACTTCCTTTCCCCCCACCGTGCTCACTCCCATGCCCAATGGAAAGGGCCGGTCACATGTTTACTCCTCCAGATTGTTCATCCAGCCTCTCTTAATTAGACAGACCTGTAAAGGTAATAACATGCACAAAACAAGACTGAGCTAAACCAAGCAGCAAAAAGAAAAAAAACAAAAATGAAAACAAAACCCAACCCAAATTCAATGACACTAAAAGAAAACAACACTAACCAGAAAGAAAAGTACAAGGACTGTGTGGTGAACTTTAGGAGTGTTTTCCAGTCCAGTCTGTGGGGGCACCGAACCCTGACCACAAAGTCCACCTTTGGCATTCCCCGGGGACTTTGATGCTCCGTTTTCTTACTCTTCCGCTGCACTCTCTTAGTGTCATGCATCGAAGTGGCAGGATCAGTTCGGGCGCAGTTCCCACACTGTGTGTCCAGTGTTGTCCCCTCTAAGGCTATGGGTCTTTGAGGGACGTTTCTCATCGTGGGGCTGCCCATGTGGTCTTCTCTGTGGATTGGCTTCTCTGATTGGGAACATCATCCTCAAGGTGTATTGGGCCAGGGTGTGCTCCATTCTCCCCTCCTCCCCCTTGTTCTGCCCTGTGTTCTCTGATCAGATATGTCCCTCTCCGTGAGCTGCAGATCCGGTGCCATCCTGTGAAATACAATCTTTTGGTGCTGCAAGGATGTGGGGGGGTGGGTATCAGCTCAGATCTTTTGAGAGTCCAGGAGATATTGACTGCTCGATGGGCACAGTTCTGTGGGGCACCGTGCTCTTGGTCCAGACGCTGGTTGTGAATATGACTTTGTTGTTAACCAGTTGTGTGTCTCTGGGTCAACTCCCGTGTGTTTTTGAGTGAGTTTTCTAATCTGCAAAGTAAATGTACAGGATTATCCAGACTCCCATGTCAGCAAGTTATCGAGAGGGGTTAATCAGAGACTGTTTCATATAGTGTGTACCTGCGCGCCGCATTCTAGACCTGCGATGGCAATTATGAGCTCAGGATAGAGATGGTGTCCAGCAGGTAACATACGTGGCTCCATATTGAAACAGGAAGCCCACTGTGTAGATTTGGTCCTTCCGTTGATGGCCACCGGCCACCTAGTCTTCTCCCGCTATAACTGCTTCACTGGCTCAGCAGCTGAGCCAGAAGCCAGTGATATCATAACCAGGTGGCTAACTGGGCCAAAGGGCTGATAGATATTTGTTATCTTGTTGTCTTGGGAAACCCACCTACCCTCCATGCAAACCTTCTGGTGTGAGTTATCTGTGGAAGGAATCATAGGCTCACAGTAATTCACATCTTTCTTCTTGAAAATGTGCCCATATTCCTTTCTGAACCTGACAAGGTGGCCCCTGTGTCCACCAAGAAATTTACTGCCTGGCCTCCTACTTGGAGAGTTAGCCTGGGCTTTTGGCGGCGAAGTGAAACAGAGCCCTGACCCCTTCATTGAGCTTCTTCAAGCATTATTGTCTCTTGCTTGGGTCTTTCTCGTTGCAGATGAGGCCCATCCACTCTAGTGGAGGGTCGTGCACCTCTCCTGGGGTTTTCAAGGCACTGATTTTTCCAGTGTCCTTCTTTCCTGCAGTAGGCACATTGGTCCTTCCCCATGGCTTGGCGGTGCCCAGAGGTTAGTCTCTCCGTGAGTGGGCCATGCTCTCCTTTTCCTGAGTCTCTGGGGTATCTCATGGCAATTACGATTATTTTAGCTAGCTTCTTTGTCTCTGTCGTGCTAGGGTCATCTCTGTTGGTATACACTCAATGAGCCACTTGTACCAAATCGCTAAGATTTTTCCCTTCAAACCCTTCCCACTTCTTTGTCATGTCTGAGGCAGACTGACTGAGTAATAAAGGCAGTACTTATTGCCCTCCTGTTTTCAGTGCCTCCGGGCCGTTAGGGGTATAAAGCCCGTAGGCTTCCCTCAGCCACTCTAGAAAGGCAGGCGGACATTCTCTTATAGGAACCTGAAAATTCTCACTGACCTTAGATAAATTCATAGGTTTCCTAGCTCTTCTGCAGAGGGTCATGTAAGAGCAATGGTTGATACCTGGTAAAGCCCTCTGGGCCTTGCTAGGAATTGAGATCCCACATTGTTGGTGTAGTGGCCAAAAGAGTTTCTCTCAAGTGGGGAGTGCCCGCTCGCTGACCATCTGGTTAACTGACTGCTTACTGGGCCTCTGTCTGGAAGGGCTACCCTCCTCCGTTGTGAACAGCACCTGGAGAAGTTGTTGGCAAGCATTCCAGGTGGGCTGATGAGTATGGAAGTCATACCAGTACTAGTGTGTGTGGGGGGCTGCTTGTTAGGGGTGGGGGTGAATTTGGGGGGCCGGTGGGGGAGGGAGTGACTCAATAAGGGCCTGTTAGAAGTTTTCTATTTCTGGACCCTAGAAACCTTATGGGGCGGGGGTTGAAAGAAAGGGTTTGAAGCCAGCTCTCCCAATCCCAGAGATCTCCTGCAAAATGGGATAAAGCCGATTAGGGGAGAGTGATGGGGAGGGGAGGGGAGGGGAGGGGAGGGAGGGGAGGGGGGAGGGGTAGGGGAGGGGAGAGGGGTAGGGGAGGGGAGAGGTGAGGGAAGGGAGGGGTGAGGGAGGGGAGGGGTGGGGGAGGGGAGGGGCGGGGGAGGGTGATGTGGAGGGATGGCCTCCACCTATGTGGTTTTGGGAACTTGGACCGTTTGTTTTTCCGGTCCTTCCATGTTTCCTGAAACCTTGGAAACAAGGGCCCTTTCTTTGCAGGAGGGAGTAAGTCTTTTGTATTTGCAGGCTTCTTAGTGGCAATGTCAGCCCACACTTGAAGTAACGGGATCAGATCGGGATATCCTGGTTCCCTTTAACCATAACTATGAACTCTTAGTAATAGGGGATGGGAAAACTAGTCTTGCGTGGGTCAATCAGGGACTCCTTCTGCCCCATCACTTTTAAACAAATTGTAGAGTCTCCAAGCTTTTGGGTTGAAACCACATCCTCTTGGTGAATGCCGAGAGCAGGGGTCCTCAAACTACAACCTGTGGGCCACATGCAGACAGCCGAGGACGTTGATCCTTTCTGCCGGGTGTATGTGCCCCATTTATTTTTTTTTGAACTTCAAATCAAGATGTGCAGTGTGCACATGAATTTGTTCGTAATATTTGTTTTTTTAAACTATAGTCTTTCCTTCAAAAGGCCTGAGGGATAGTGAACTGGCCCCTTGGGTAAACAGTTTAAGGACCCCTGCCCTAAGGTATCCTGGACTTAGGGGTTATTAATCTCCCAGCCCTGAAACATCCCTGAACATTCTACGCGTTGTAGGAGGCACCATGGGAATTTGGACCCCGGGTAATTTACAAGCCTTTACTGCAATTGAACCCAAGAAAATTCAAAATGGCTTAGGCAGTTACTCTATTTTGGTCACTTTTGACTCGTCCTGCACTAGCCCATTATTTCCATTTAACTCTATAACGCGAAGCATGATGTTTTCATAACATTAAAAATGTATATATTAATACATATATATATATTTATAACTATGAAAGTCCACAACAAAAAGAAAATTTTTTCCCAAAATTAAAATTGAAGCGTTATAGGGTTAAAAAGAAGGATGGGTCTTATCAGCGGGTCCAAGAACTTAGCATCATAAATGAATCAGTGATCCGACTGCACCTAGTAGTGCCCAAACCTGTGCCCTCCTAGGGGAAAATGTGAATGCTTTTATCCCTCTTCCTGTACTTCCAATGAACAAACACACATGTCTGGTAATCCTAAGATTATTTTTGTTTCCTGTGACACTCACCTAATTTCAAGGCCACTGCCACCTCACAAGCTTAGCCTTGTCGTAGTCAAACTGTTCACCTTTTAGACCGTTTGTTTTTCTCAGAAGTTATGGGGTGATTAAAGCTTCTGAACCAAGTGTGCCAGGTCCACGATTACCATCTCCTGGACCACCTCAACCTTATCCATCCTGGATAAAGTTGCCCTCAATGGACAACCCCTCCCAGCAGTGTAGGAAGGGTATGGACCCAAAGCCCCACTTCGCCCGTTTTGCCAGCAGGAAGTAGCTAGAGATGTCGTCGCCCAGTACCCCAAAGATTTGGGTCCATATCTCTTCAGGGGGGCAAATGTTAGGTAGCTATGCTAGGGACTGGGGCATCCGTTATGCATGCCCATAGGGCCAAGATAAGAGCCCAGTTAGGAGAGGCACCCTGTGCATGCTCAGAGGTCCAGATTTCTGGCCATGAAGGGGAGGTCACCTGGGTGGTTCCTGTACCTGGATTGACCAATCTAGGCCATGTAAATTCAATTCAGCCACTGGGGTCGGCCAGACTTGCCCATCACGCCTCCCTAACGCTCATAAAACTCTCTTGAGTGCAGACCAGGCTTCTGCATGATTTCTCTCTCACTCAGGAAGGCTCTTTGGAGGCAGCTGTGCTGCACATGAGTGGCTGGTGGATACTGTTCAGATGCATGGCTTTCTGCTTGCAAGGGTTTTTGTCTCAGCTGACTGTAAGGGAGGAGGTAGTACGTCTGGATCACAGAGTATCCATGTCCACAAACGAGGCTGCTCATTCCAAAGTCCTGGAAGTGCTTTATGAAAACCCTCTGCTTTGCAATGTCACTCCTTGTAGATTAGAGTGGGAGGGGCTGGGACCAAGGTATGCTGCCTCTTACTCCCACTTGCAGGTTTCTGGATGCTGATTGTATCTCTTACAGCATCAGTTAGTGGGCTTGTTGTCTGCCTCAGGCTTTGTTCACGGAGATCCTCCAGCTAGTTGGTGGTGTGTGCGCATGAGCAGAGGCTTCCTGCCAATCCCCCATGAGTAGTAGAGCTCCCATGGTGTGGACTCCATGAAAGCCTTGCCCCAGGCAGCACGCTTACAAAGGAGGGTGGGCCCTGCAGGACAGAGGACCATTCCCCCTGTGGAATGGCCTCAGAGATCCACCTCCCTCTCTGGCCAGCTGCTGGGGCTGTGGGTCCTAAGCATCATGGCTGACTCAGTAATAGACACAGGGTGAGGCGACTCCAGTAGCTGTTTTGACTGGTCTAATCCAGCCTGAGATCATCCTTGCATGAGCCCTCTGCCAAGATTATTTTTGTTTCTTTTATGATCTTTTCATTAGTGGCTCCTACAACACTAACCACAATCCATAAATACATCAGCTGTTTGAAGCACATCTGTACATTAATTGCCCTCCTTATTCACAAAATATCCACTCTCCACCCAAGCCCCTGGCCTCAGCTCCTCATTTTTCCCCCCTCAATGCCCGCCACCCATCCCTCATCAATCCTTGGAAATGTACTAATTCTTTTGCCTTATCTTCACCCACCTTTCTTTTGAGGTCAATGAAGATCCTTGTAATCGGTTCCCACTTTCCATCCTGCCCTTCCTCCACCCTCCCAGTATCTCCACTCATAACACTGGTAAAGGGCCCATCCACTCTGGATTCCCCTTGTTTGAAATTCCTATCGGTACTAGAATACTTTCTCTAGTTTGGCCAGATTAGTATGGTAGAACTGGGATCATGATAGTGGGGCAAGAGAAAGCATTAAGAACTAGAGGAAAGTTGTGTTTCATCTTTGCTGTCTCATACCCTGTATTCTTTAATCCCCACTCTGAGATCCTTCTGTAAGGGGATGTCCAGTGCACTGCAAATAGGTTTTGGGTCTATACCCGGCAGTCCCCTCTCATTCTCCATGATAAGATTTTTTTGTTCTCATGATGCCTGTTGCCTTATCCCTTTAAAACTTTGTGATCACACAGGCTGGTATGCTTTCTCCCTGTGGGCTCTGTTGCTTCAGAGCCAGATGGCTGTTTCTTTACCCTCAGGCCTTTAAGACCCCACACGCTATATCTTTAGGTAGCTGGACACCATCGGCTTTCTTCACCACATTTGCTTATGCAGCCGCTTTGTGGTCAGTGATTGTGTAGGGAAGGTGAGCATCTTAGAATGCCAATTTAATAGAACAGTGTTATTGCAATGAGGGAGTCCTTGAGCGGAGGCCCTATGTCCATCTGCTACCTTAATACTAAATCTATAAACATATGGACATAGATCTATTTCCCCATGCCCCTTTGTAAATATATGTACATATGTACATGCCTTTATTTAGACGTCTATAACTGGCCCTTGCTTCCCAGCTCACTCTTCTATACCCTTTGATTTTCCTCTTGTGCCCACTGCCATGCTCAGTCTTCTTTTGGGTTTCAGTAATTCCTCTTGGTTACATTACCTTTGATCACGCCCTACCAGGCCTCCTACATCCCCCTCACTACCATTTTCCATCACTTGTTGTACCCTTGTCTCTGGGTTTCTTTACACCACTTCCTTTCCCCCCACCGTCCTCACTCCCATGCCCAATGGAAAGGGCCGGTCACATGTTTACTCCTCCAGATTGTTCATCCAGCCTCTCTTAATTAGACAGACCTGTAAAGGTAATAACATGCACAAAACAAGACTGAGCTAAACCAAGCAGCAAAAAGAAAAAAAACAAAAACAAAAATGAAAACAAAACCCAACCCAAATCCAATGACACTAAAAGAAAACAACACTAACCAGAAAGAAAAGTACAAGGACTGTGTGGTGAACTTTAGGAGTGTTTTCCAGTCCAGTCTGTGGGGGCACCGAACCCTGACCACAAAGTCCACCTTTGGCATTCCCCGGGGACTTTGATGCTCCGTTTTCTTACTCTTCCGCTGCACTCTCTTAGTGTCATGCATCGAAGTGGAAGGATCAGTTCGGGCGCAGTTCCCACACTGTGTGTCCAGTGTTGTCCCCTCTAAGGCTATGGGTCTTTGAGGGACGTTTCTCATCGTGGGGCTGCCCATGTGGTCTTCTCTGTGGATTGGCTTCTCTGATTGGGAACATCATCCTCAAGGTGTATTGGGCCAGGGTGTGCTCCATTCTCCCCTCCTCCCCCTTGTTCTGCCCTGTGTTCTCTGATCAGATATGTCCCTCTCCGTGAGCTGCAGATCCGGTGCCATCCTGTGAAATACAATCTTTTGGTGCTGCAAGGATGTGGGGGGGTGGGTATCAGCTCAGATCTTTTGAGAGTCCAGGAGATATTGACTGCTCGATGGGCACAGTTCTGTGGGGCACCGTGCTCTTGGTCCAGACGCTGGTTGTGAATATGACTTTGTTGTTAACCAGTTGTGTGTCTCTGGGTCAACTCCCGTGTGTTTTTGAGTGAGTTTTCTAATCTGCAAAGTAAATGTACAGGATTATCCAGACTCCCATGTCAGCAAGTTATCGAGAGGGGTTAATCAGAGACTGTTTCATATAGTGTGTACCTGCGCGCCGCATTCTAGACCTGCGATGGCAATTATGAGCTCAGGATAGAGATGGTGTCCAGCAGGTAACATACGTGGCTCCATATTGAAACAGGAAGCCCACTGTGTAGACTTGGTCCTTCCGTTGATGGCCACCGGCCACCTAGTCTTCTCCCGCTATAACTGCTTCACTGGCTCAGCAGCTGAGCCAGAAGCCAGTGATATCATAACCAGGTGGCTAACTGGGCCAAAGGGCTGATAGATATTTGTTATCTTGTTGTCTTGGGAAACCCACCTACCCTCCATGCAAACCTTCTGGTGTGAGTTATCTGTGGAAGGAATCATAGGCTCACAGTAATTCACATCTTTCTTCTTGAAAATGTGCCCATATTCCTTTCTGAACCTGACAAGGTGGCCCCTGTGTCCACCAAGAAATTTACTGCCTGGCCTCCTACTTGGAGAGTTAGCCTGGGCTTTTGGCGGCGAAGTGAAACAGAGCCCTGACCCCTTCATTGAGCTTCTTCAAGCATTATTGTCTCTTGCTTGGGTCTTTCTACGTGCAGATGAGGCCCATCCACTCTAGTGGAGGGTCGTGCACCTCTCCTGGGGTTTTCAAGGCACTGATTTTTCCAGTGTCCTTCTTTCCTGCAGTAGGCACATTGGTCCTTCCCCATGGCTTGGCGGTGCCCAGAGGTTAGTCTCTCCGTGAGTGGGCCATGCTCTCCTTTTCCTGAGTCTCTGGGGTATCTCATGGCAATTACGATTATTTTAGCTAGCTTCTTTGTCTCTGTCGTGCTAGGGTCATCTCTGTTGGTATACACTCAATGAGCCACTTGTACCAAATCGCTAAGATTTTTCCCTTCAAACCCTTCCCACTTCTTTGTCATGTCTGAGGCAGACTGACTGAGTAATAAAGGCAGTACTTATTGCCCTCCTGTTTTCAGTGCCTCCGGGCCGTTAGGGGTATAAAGCCCGTAGGCTTCCCTCAGCCACTCTAGAAAGGCAGGCGGACATTCTCTTATAGGAACCTGAAAATTCTCACTGACCTTAGATAAATTCATAGGTTTCCTAGCTCTTCTGCAGAGGGTCATGTAAGAGCAATGGTTGATACCTGGTAAAGCCCTCTGGGCCTTGCTAGGAATTGAGATCCCACATTGTTGGTGTAGTGGCCAAAAGAGTTTCTCTCAAGTGGGGAGTGCCCGCTCGCTGACCATCAGGTTCACTGACTGCTTACTGGGCCTCTGTCTGGAAGGGCTACCCTCCTCCGTTGTGAACAGCACCTGGAGAAGTTGTTGGCAAGCATTCCAGGTGGGCTGATGAGTATGGAAGTCATACCAGTACTAGTGTGTGTGGGGGGCTGCTTGTTAGGGGTGGGGGTGAATTTGGGGGGCCGGTGGGGGAGGGAGTGACTCAATAAGGGCCTGTTAGAAGTTTTCTATTTCTGGACCCTAGAAACCTTATGGGGCGGGGGTTGAAAGAAAGGGTTTGAAGCCAGCTCTCCCACTCCCAGAGTTCTCCTGCAAAATGGGATAAAGCCGATTAGGGGAGAGTGATGGGGAGGGGAGTGGAGGGGAGGGGAGGGGAGGGGAGGGGAAGAGGGAGGGGTAGGGGAGGGGAGAGGGGTAGGGGAGGGGAGAGGTGAGGGAAGGGAGGGGTGAGGGAGGGGAGGGGTGAGGGAGGGGAGGGGTGGGGGAGGGGAGGGGCGGGGGAGGGTGATGGGGAGGGATGGCCTCCACCTATGTGGTTTTGGGAACTTGGACCGTTTGTTTTTCCGGTCCTTCCATGTTTCCTGAAACCTTGGAAACAAGGGCCCTTTCTTTGCAGGAGGGAGTAAGTCTTTTATATTTGCAGGCTTCTTAGTGGCAATGTCAGCCCACACTTGAAGTAAAGGGATCAGATCGGGATATCCTGGTTCCCTTTAACCATAACTATGAACTCTTAGTAATAGGGGATGGGAAAACTAGTCTTGCGTGGGTCAATCAGGGACTCCTTCTGCCCCATCACTTTTAAACAAATTGTAGAGTCTCCAAGCTTTTGGGTTGAAACCACATCCTCTTGGTGAATGCCGAGAGCAGGGGTCCTCAAACTACAACCTGTGGGCCACATGCAGACAGCCGAGGACGTTGATCCTTTCTGCCGGGTGTATGTGCCCCATTTATTTTTTTTTTGAACTTCAAATCAAGATGTGCAGTGTGCACATGAATTTGTTCGTAATATTTGTTTTTTTAAACTATAGTCTTTCCTTCAAAAGGCCTGAGGGATAGTGAACTGGCCCCTTGGGTAAACAGTTTAAGGACCCCTGCCCTAAGGTATCCTGGACTTAGGGGTTATTAATCTCCCAGCCCTGAAACATCCCTGAACATTCTACGCGTTGTAGGAGGCACCATGGGAATTTGGACCCCGGGTAATTTACAAGCCTTTACTCCAATTGAACCCAAGAAAATTCAAAATGGCTTAGGCAGTTACTCTATTTTGGTCACTTTTGACTCGTCCTGCACTAGCCCATTATTTCCATTTAACTCTATAACGCGAAGCATGATGTTTTCATAACATTAAAAATGTATATATTAATACATATATATATATTTATAACTATGAAAGTCCACAACAAAAAGAAAATTTTTTCCCAAAATTAAAATTGAAGCGTTATAGGGTTAAAAAGAAGGATGGGTCTTATCAGCGGGTCCAAGAGCTTAGCATCATAAATGAATCAGTGATCCGACTGCACCTAGTAGTGCCCAAACCTGTGCCCTCCTAGGGGAAAATGTGAATGCTTTTATCCCTCTTCCTGTACTTCCAATGAACAAACACACATGTCTGGTAATCCTAAGATTATTTTTGTTTCCTGTGACACTCACCTAATTTCAAGGCCACTGCCACCTCACAAGCTTAGCCTTGTCGTAGTCAAACTGTTCACCTTTTAGACCGTTTGTTTTTCTCAGAAGTTATGGGGTGATTAAAGCTTCTGAACCAAGTGTGCCAGGTCCACGATTACCATCTCCTGGACCACCTCAACCTTATCCATCCTGGATAAAGTTGCCCTCAATGGACAACCCCTCCCAGCAGTGTAGGAAGGGTATGGACCCAAAGCCCCACTTCGCCCGTTTTGCCAGCAGGAAGTAGCTAGAGATGTCGTCGCCCAGTACCCCAAAGATTTGGGTCCATATCTCTTCAGGGGGGCAAATGTTAGGTAGCTATGCTAGGGACTGGGGCATCCGTTATGCATGCCCATAGGGCCAAGATAAGAGCCCAGTTAGGAGAGGCACCCTGTGCATGCTCAGAGGTCCAGATTTCTGGCCATGAAGGGGAGGTCACCTGGGTGGTTCCTGTACCTGGATTGACCAATCTAGGCCATGTAAATTCAATTCAGCCACTGGGGTCGGCCAGACTTGCCCATCACGCCTCCCTAACGCTCATAAAACTCTCTTGAGTGCAGACCAGGCTTCTGCATGATTTCTCTCTCACTCAGGAAGGCTCTTTGGAGGCAGCTGTGCTGCACATGAGTGGCTGGTGGATACCGTTCAGATGCATGGCTTTCTGCTTGCAAGGGTTTTTGTCTCAGCTGACTGTAAGGGAGGAGGTAGTACGTCTGGATCACAGAGTATCCATGTCCACAAACGAGGCTGCTCATTCCACAGTCCTGGAAGTGCTTTATGAAAACCCTCTGCTTTGCAATGTCACTCCTTGTAGATTAGAGTGGGAGGGGCTGGGACCAAGGTATGCTGCCTCTTACTCCCACTTGCAGGTTTCTGGATGCTGATTGTATCTCTTACAGCATCAGTTAGTGGGCTTGTTGTCTGCCTCAGGCTTTGTTCACGGAGATCCTCCAGCTAGTTGGTGGTGTGTGCGCATGAGCAGAGGCTTCCTGCCAATCCCCCATGAGTAGTAGAGCTCCCATGGTGTGGACTCCATGAAAGCCTTGCCCCAGGCAGCACGCTTACAAAGGAGGGTGGGCCCTGCAGGACAGAGGACCATTCCCCCTGTGGAATGGCCTCAGAGATCCACCTCCCTCTCTGGCCAGCTGCTGGGGCTGTGGGTCCTAAGCATCATGGCTGACTCAGTAATAGACACAGGGTGAGGCGACTCCAGTAGCTGTTTTGACTGGTCTAATCCAGCCTGAGATCATCCTTGCATGAGCCCTCTGCCAAGATTATTTTTGTTTCTTTTATGATCTTTTCATTAGTGGCTCCTACAACACTAACCACAATCCATAAATACATCAGCTGTTTGAAGCACATCTGTACATTAATTGCCCTCCTTATTCACAAAATATCCACTCTCCACTCAAGCCCCTGGCCTCAGCTCCTCATTTTTCCCCCCTCAATGCCCGCCACCCATCCCTCATCAATCCTTGGAAATGTACTAATTCTTTTGCCTTATCTTCACCCACCTTTCTTTTGAGGTCAATGAAGATCCTTGTAATCGGTTCCCACTTTCCATCCTGCCCTTCCTCCACCCTCCCAGTATCTCCACTCATAACACTGGTAAAGGGCCCATCCACTCTGGATTCCCCTTGTTTGAAATTCCTATCGGTACTAGAATACTTTCTCTAGTTTGGCCAGATTAGTATGGTAGAACTGGGATCATGATAGTGGGGCAAGAGAAAGCATTAAGAACTAGAGGAAAGTTGTGTTTCATCTTTGCTGTCTCATACCCTGTATTCTTTAATCTCCACTCTGAGATCCTTCTGTAAGGGGATGTCCAGTGCACTGCAAATAGGTTTTGGGCCTAAACCCGGCCGTCCCCTCTCATTCTCCTTGATAAGATTTTTTTGTTCTCATGATGCCTGTTGCCTTATCCCTTTAAAACTTTGTGATCACACAGGCTGGTATGCTTTCTCCATGTGGGCTCTGTTGCTTCAGAGCCAGATGGCTGTTTCTTTGCCCTCAGGCCTTTAAGACCCCACACGCTATATCTTTAGGTAGCTGGACACCATCGGCTTTCTTCACCACATTTGCTTATGCAGCCGCTTTGTGGTCAGTGATTGTGTAGGGAAGGTGAGCATCTTAGAATGCCAATTTAATAGAACAGTGTTATTGCAATGAGGGAGTCCTTGAGCGGAGGCCCTATGTCCATCTGCTACCTTAATACTAAATCTATAAACATATGGACATAGATCTATTTCCCCATGCCCCTTTGTAAATATATGTACATATGTACATGCCTTTATTTAGATGTCTATAACTGGCCCTTGCTTCCCAGCTCACTCTTCTATACCCTTTGATTTTCCTCTTCTGCCCAGTGCCATGCTCAGTCTTCCTTTGGGTTTCAGTAATTCCTCTTGGTTACATTACCTTTGATCACGCCCTACCAGGCCTCCTACATCCCCCTCACTACCATTTTCCATCACTTGTTGTACCCTTGTCTCTGGGTTTCTTTACACCACTTCCTTTCCCCCCACCGTGCTCACTTCCATACCCAATGGAAAGGGCCGGTCACATGTTTACTCCTCCAGATTGTTCATCCAGCCTCTCTTAATTAGACAGACCTGTAAAGGTAATAACATGCACAAAACAAGACTGAGCTAAACCAAGCAGCAAAAAGAAAAAAAAACAAACAAAAATGAAAACAAAACCCAACCCAAATCCAATGACACTAAAAGAAAACAACACTAACCAGAAAGAAAAGTACAAGGACTGTGTGGTGAACTTTAGGAGTGTTTTCCAGTCCAGTCTGTGGGGGCACCGAACCCTGACCACAAAGTCCACCTTTGGCATTCCCCGGGGACTTTGATGCTCCGTTTTCTTACTCTTCCGCTGCACTCTCTTAGTGTCATGCATCGAAGTGGCAGGATCAGTTCGGGCGCAGTTCCCACACTGTGTGTCCAGTGTTGTCCCCTCTAAGGCTATGGGTCTTTGAGGGACGTTTCTCATCGTGGGGCTGCCCATGTGGTCTTCTCTGTGGATTGGCTTCTCTGATTGGGAACAACACCCTCAAGGTGTATTGGGCCAGGGTGTGCTCCATTCTCCCCTCCTCCCCCTTGTTCTGCCCTGTGTTCTCTGATCAGATATGTCCCTCTCCGTGAGCTGCAGATCCGGTGCCATCCTGTGAAATACAATCTTTTGGTGCTGCAAGGATGTGGGGGGGTGGGTATCAGCTCAGATCTTTTGAGAGTCCAGGAGATATTGACTGCTCGATGGGCACAGTTCTGTGGGGCACCGTGCTCTTGGTCCAGACGCTGGTTGTGAATATGACTTTGTTGTTAACCAGTTGTGTGTCTCTGGGTCAACTCCCGTGTGTTTTTGAGTAAGTTTTCTAATCTGCAAAGTAAATGTACAGGATTATCCAGACTCCCATGTCAGCAAGTTATCGAGAGGGGTTAATCAGAGACTGTTTCATATAGTGTGTACCTGCGCGCCGCATTCTAGACCTGCGATGGCAATTATGAGCTCAGGATAGAGATGGTGTCCAGCAGGTAACATACGTGGCTCCATATTGAAACAGGAAGCCCACTGTGGAGATTTGGTCCTTCCGTTGATGGCCACCGGCCACCTAGTCTTCTCCTGCTATAACTGCTTCACTGGCTCAGCAGCTGATCCAGAAGCCAGTGATATCATAACCAGGTGGCTAACTGGGCCAAAGGGCTGATAGATATTTGTTATCTTGTTGTCTTGGGAAACCCACCTACCCTCCATGCAAACCTTCTGGTGTGAGTTATCTGTGGAAGGAATCATAGGCTCACAGTAATTCACATCTTTCTTCTTGAAAATGTGCCCATATTCCTTTCTGAACCTGACAAGGTGGCCCCTGTGTCCACCAAGAAATTTACTGCCTGGCCTCCTACTTGGAGAGTTAGCCTGGGCTTTTGGCGGCGAAGTGAAACAGAGCCCTGACCCCTTCATTGAGCTTCTTCAAGCATTATTGTCTCTTGCTTGGGTTTTTCTACGTGCAGATGAGGCCCATCCACTCTAGTGGAGGGTCGTGCACCTCTCCTGGGGTTTTCAAGGCACTGATTTTTCCAGTGTCCTTCTTTCCTGCAGTAGGGACATTGGTCCTTCCCCATGGCTTGGCAGTGCCCACAGGTTAGTCTCTCCGTGAGTGGGCCATGCTCTCCTTTTCCTGAGTCTCTGGGGTATCTCATGGCAATTACGATTATTTTAGCTAGCTTCTTTGTCTCTGTCGTGCTAGGGTCATCTCTGTTGGTATACACTCAATGAGCCACTTGTACCAAATCGCTAAGATTTTTCCCTTCAAACCCTTCCCATTTCTTTGTCATGTCTGAGGCAGACTGACTGAGTAATAAAGGCAGTACTTATTGCCCTCCTGTTTTCAGTGCCTCCGGGCCGTTAGGGGTATAAAGCCCGTAGGCTTCCCTCAGCCACTCTAGAAAGGCAGGCGGACATTCTCTTATAGGAACCTGAAAATTCTCACTGACCTTAGATAAATTCATATGTTTCCTAGCTCTTCTGCAGAGGGTCATGTAAGAGCAATGGTTGATACCTGGTAAAGCCCTCTGGGCCTTGCTAGGAATTGAGATCCCACATTGTTGGTGTAGTGGCCAAAAGAGTTTCTCTCAAGTGGGGAGTGCCCACTCGCTGACCATCTGGTTCACTGACTGCTTACTGGGCCTCTGTCTGGAAGGGCTACCCTTCCTCCGTTGTGAACACCACCTGGAGAAGTTGCTGGCCATCAGTCCAGGTGGGCTGATGAGTATGGAAGAAATACCAGAACTAGTGTGTGTGGTGGGCTGCTGGTTGGTGGTAGGGGTGAGTTTGGGGGGCCGGTGGGGGAGAGAGTGACTCAATTAGGGCCTGTTAGAAGTTTTCTATTTCTGGCCCTTAGAAACCTTATAGGGCGGGGGTGGATCCAAAGGGTCTGAAGCCAGCTCTCCCTCTCCCAGAGTTCTTGTGCAAAATGAGATAAAGCTGATTAGGGGAGAGAGATCGGAAGGGGAGGGGAGGGAAAGGAAGGGAGAAGAGGGGGTGGGGGAGGTGGGCGTGGAGGGATGGCCTCCACATATGTGGTTTTGGGAACTTGGACCGTTTGTTTTTCCGGTCCTGCCATGTTTCCTGAAACCTTGGAAACAAGGACCCTTTCTTTGAGGGATGGAGTAAGTCTTATATTTGCAGGCTTCTTCGTGGCAATGTCAGCCCACACTTGAATTAAAAGAATCAGATCGGGATGTCCTGGTTCCCCTTAACCATAACTATGAACTCTTAGTAATAGGGGATGGGAAAACTAGTCTTGCATGGGTCAATCAGGGACTCCTTCTGCCCCATCACTTTTAAACAAATTGTAGAGTCTCCAAGCTTTTGGGTTGAAACCACATCCTCTTGGTGAATGCCTATAGCAGGGGACCTAAAACTACAACCTGTGGGCCACATGCAGACAGCCGAGGACATTGTTCCTTTCTGCCGTTTGTATGTGCCCCATTTATTTTTGAGCTTCAAATCAAGATGTGCAGTGTGCACATGAATTTGTTCGTAATTTTTTTTTAACCTATAGTCTGTCCCTCCAATGGCCTGAGGGACAGTGAACTGGCCCCCTGGGTAAACAGTTTCAGGACCCCTGCCTTAAGGTATCCTGGACTTAGGGGTTACTAATCTCCCAGCCCTGAAACATCCCTGAACATTCTACCCGTTGTAGGAGGCACCATGGGAATTTGGACCCTGGGTAATTTACAAGCCTTTACTCCAATTGAACCCAAGAAAATTCAAAATGACTTAGGCAGTTACTCTATTTTGGTCACTTTGGACTCTTCCTGTACTAGCCCATTATTTCCATTTAACTCTATAACGTGGAGCATGATGTTTTCATAACATATAAAAATGTATATATTCATATATATATATTTATAACTATGAATGTCCACAACAAAAATAAAATAATATTTTCCCCAAATTAAAATTGAAGTGTTATTGGGTTAAAAAGGAAGATGGGTCTTATAAGCGAGTCAAAGACCTTAGCATCATAAATGAATCAGTGATCCCACTGCACCTAGTAGTGCCCAAACCTGTGCCCATCTAGGGGAAAGTGTGAATGCTTTTATCCCTCTTCCTATACTTCCAATGAACAAACACACATGTCTGGTAATTCTAAGATTTTTTTTGTTTCCTGTGACACTCACCTAATTTCAAGGCCACTGCCACCTCAGAAGCTTAGCCTTGTCGTAGTCAAACTGTTCACCTTTTCTACCGTTTGTTTTTCCCAGAAGTTATCGGGTGACTAAAACTTCTGAACCAAGTGTGCCAGGTCCATGACTACCACCTCCTGGACTACCTCAACCTTATCCATCCTGGATAAAGTTGCCCTCAATGGACAAACCCTCCCTGCATTGTAGGAAGGGTATGGACCCAAAGCCCCACCTCGCCGGTTTTTCCAGCAGGAGGTAGCTAGAGATGTTGTTGCCCAGTAGCCCAAAGATTTGGATCCATATCTCTTCAGGGGGGCAAATGTTAGGTAGCTATCCTAGGGACTGGGGCATCCGTTATGCATGCCCATAGGGCCAAGATAAGAGCCCAGTTAGGAGAGGCACCCTGTGCATGCTCAGAGGTCCAGGTTTCTGGCCATGAAGGGGAGGTACACCTGGGTGGGTCCTGTACCTGGATTGACCAACCAAGGCCATGTAAATTCAATTCAGCCACTGGGGTTGGCCAGAATTGCCCACCATGCCTCACTAACGCTCATAAAACTCACTTGAGTGACAGACCAGGCTTCTGCTTGATTTCTCTCTCACTCGGGAAGGCTCTTTGGAGGCAGCAGGGCTGCACATGAGTGGCTGGTAGATACTGTTCAGATGCATGTCTTTCTGCTTGCAAGCGTTTTTGTCTCAGCTGCCTGGAAGGGAGGAGGTAGTACGTCTGGATCACAGGGTATCCATGTCCACAAATGTGGCTGCTCATTCGACAGTCCTGGCAGTGCTTTATGAAAACCCTCTGCTTTGCAATGTCACTCCTTGTAGATTAGAGTGGGAGGCGCTGGGACCAACGTATGCTGCCTCTTACTCCCTGTTGCAGGTTTCTGGATGCTGATTGTATCTCTTACAGCATCAGTTAGTGGGCTTGCTGTCTGCCTCAGGCTTTGTTCACGGAGATCCTCCAGCTAGTTGGTGGTGTGTGCGCATGAGCAGAGGCTTCCTGCCAATCCCCCATGAGTAGTAGAGCTCCCATGTTGTGGACTCCATGAAATCCGTGCCCCAGACAGCACGCTTACAAAGGAGGGTGGGCCCTGCAGGACAGATGACCATTCCCCCTGTGGAATCGCCTCAGAGACCCAGGTCCTTCACTGGCCAGCTGCTGGGGCTGTGGACCCTAAGCTTCATGCCTGACTCAGGAATAGACACAGGGTGAGGCGACTCCAGTAGCTGTTTTGTCTGGTCTAATCCAGCCTGAGATCATCCTTGCATGAGCCCTCTGCCAAGATTATTTTTGTTTCTTGTATGATATTTTCATTAGTGGCTCCTACAAAACTAACCACAATCCATATATACAACAGCTGTTTGAAGCACATCTGTACATTAATTGCCCTCATTATTCTCAAAATCTCCACCCTCCACCCAAGCCCCTGACCCCAGCTCCTCATTTTTCCCCCCTCAATGCCCGCCACCCATCCCTCATCAATCCTTGGAAATGTACTAATTCTTTTGTCATATCTTCACCCACCTTTCTTTTGAGGTCAATGAAGATCCTTGTAATCGATTCCCACTTTCCATCTTGGCATTCCTTCACCCTCCCAGTATCTCCACTCATAACACTGGTCCTAAAGGGCCCATCCACCCTGGATTCCCCGTGTTTGAAATTCCTATCTGTACTAGAATACCTTCTCTAGTTTGGCCAGATTAGTATGGTAGAACTGGGATCATGATAGTGGGGCAAGAGGAAGCATTAAGAAATAGAGGAAAGTTGTGTTTCATCTTTGCTGTCTCATACCCTGTATTCTTTAATCTTCTCTCTGAGCTCCTTTTGTAAGCGGATGTCCAGTGCACTGCAAATACGTTTTGGGTCTATACCCGGCAGTCCCCTCTCATTCTCCATGATAAGATTTTTTTGTTCTCATGATGCCTGTTGCCTTATCCCTTTGAAACTTTGTGATCACCCAGGCTGGTATGCTTCCTCCTTATGGGCTCTGTTGCTTCTGAGCCAGATGACTGCTTCTTTACTTTCAAGCCTTTAAGACCCCACACGCTATATCTTTGGTAGCTGGACACCATCGGCTTTCTTCACCACAATTGCTTATGCAGCCGCTTTGTGGTCAGTGATCGTGTAGGGAAGGTGAGCATCGTAGAATGCCAATTTAATAGAACAGTGTTCTTGCAATGAGGGAGTCCTTGAGCGGAATCCCTATGTCCATCTGCTACCTTAATACTAAATCTATAAACATATGTTCATAGATCTATTTCCCTATGCCCCTTTGTAAATATATGTACATATGTACATGCCTTTATTTAGACGTCTATAACTGGCCCTTGCTTCCCAGCTCACTCTTCTATACCGTTTGATTTTCCTCTTGTGCCCACTGCCATGCTCAATCTGCCTTTGGGTTTCAGTAATTACTCTTTGTTACATTACCCTTGATCACGCCCTTCCAGGCCTCCTACATCTCCCTCACCACCGATTTCCATCACTTGTTGTTCCCTTGTCTCTGGGTTTCTTGACACCACTTCCTTTCCCCCCACCGTCCTCACTCCCATGCCCAATGGAAAGGGCCGGTCACATGTTTACTCCTCCAGATTGTTCATCCAGCCTCTCTTAATTAGACAGACCTGTAAAGGTAATAACATGCACAAAACAAGACTGAGCAAAACCAAGCAGCAAAAAGAAAAAAAACAAACAAAAATGAAAACAAAACCCAACCCAAATCCAATGACACTAAAAGAAAACAACATTAACCAAGAAAGAAAAGTACAAGGACTGTGTTGTGAAATTTAGGAGTGTTTTCCAGTCCAGTCTGTTGGGGCACAGAGCCCTGAACACAAAGTCCACCTTTGGCATTCCCCGAGGACTTTGATGCTCCGTTTTCTTACTCTTCCGCTGCACTCTCTTAGTGTCATGCCTTGATGTGGCAGGATCAGTTCGGGCGCAGTTCCCACACTGTGTCTCCAGTGTTGTCCACTCTAGGGCTATGGGTCTTTGAGGGACGTTTCTCATCGTGGGGCTGCCCATGTGGTCTTCTCTGTGGACTGGCTTCTCTGATTGGGAACATCATCCTCAAGGTGTAGAGGGCCAGGATGTGCTCCGCTCTCCCCTCCTCCCCCTTGTTCAGCCCTGTGTTCTCTGATCAGATATGTCCTTCTTCGCGAGCTGCAGATCCGGTGCCATCCTGTGAAATACAATCTTTGGGGGCTGCAAGGATGTGGGTGGGTGGGTGTCAGCTCAGATCTTTTGGGAGTCCAGGAGATATTGAATGCTCGATGGGCACAGTTCTGTGGGGCGCCGTGCTCTTGGACCCGACGCTGCTTTTGAATATGACTTTGTTGTTAGCCAGTTGTGTGTCTCTGGGTCAACTCCCGTGTGTTTTTGAGTGAGTTTTCTCATCTGGAAAGTAAATGTATTGGATTATCCAGACTCCCATGTCAGCAAGTTATCGAGAGGGCTTAATCAGAGACTGTTTCATATAGTGTGTACCTGCGAGCTGCATTCTAGACCTGGGGTGGCAATTCTGAGCTCAGAATAGAGATGGTGTCCAGCAGGTGACAGACTTGGCTCCATATTGAAACAGGAAGCCCACTGTGGAGATTTGGTCCTTCCGTCGATGGCCACTGGCCACCTAGCCTTCTCCTGCTATAACTGCTTCACTGGCTCAGCAGCTGAGCCAGGAGCCAGTGCCATCATAACCAGGTGGCTAACTGGTACAATTGCCAGATAGATATTTGTTATCTTTTTGTCTTGGGAAGCCCACCTAACCTCCATGCAAACTTTCTGGTGTGAGTTATCTGTGAAAGGAATCATAGGCTCACAATAATTCACATCTTTCTTCTTGAAAATGTGCCCGTATTCCTTTCTGAACCTGAGAAGGTGGCCGCTGTGTCCACCAAGAAATTTACTGCCTGGCCTTCTACATGGAGAGTTAGCCTGGGCTTTTGGCGGCGAAGGGAAACAGTGCCGTGACCACTTCATTTAGCTTCTTCAAGCATTATTGACTCTTGCTTGGGTCTTTCTAGGTGCAGATGAGGCCCGTCCACTCTAGTTTAGGGTCGTGCACCTCTCCTGGGGTTTTCAAGGCACTGATTTTTCCAGTGTCCTTCTTTCCTGCAATAGGCACATTGATCCTTCCCCATGGCTTGCCAGTGCCCACAGGTTAGTCTCTCCGTGAGTGGGCCATGCTCTCCTTTTCCTGAGTCTCTGGGGTCTCTCATGGCACTTACCAGTATTTTAGCTAGTTTATTTGTCTCTGTCGTGCTAGGGTCATCTCTGTTGTTATACACTCAATGAGCCACTTGTACCAAATCACTAAGATTTTTCCCTTCAAACTCTTCCCACCTCTTTATCATGTCTGAGGCAGACTGACTGAGTCATAAAGGCAATACTTATTGCCCTCCTGTTCTCGGGGGCTCTGGGCCGTTAGCGGTATAACGCCCTTAGGCTTCAATCAGCCACTCTGGAAAGGCAGGCGTACATTCTCATGTAAGAGACTGAAAATTCTCACTGACCTTCGATAAATTCATAGGTTTCCTAGCTCTTCCGCAGAGGGTCATGTAAGATCAACGGGTGATACCTGGTAAAGCCCTCTGGGCCTTGCTAGGAATTGAGATTCCATATTGTTCGTGTAGTGGCTAAAAGAGATTTTCTAATGTGGGGAGTGCCCGCTCGCTGACCATCAGGTTCACTGACTGTTTACTGGGCCTTTGTCTGGAAGGGCTACCCTTCCTCGGTTGTGAACAGCACCTGGAGAATTTGCTGGCAATCATTTCAGGTGGGCTGATGAGTATGGAAGACATACCAGTACTAGTGTGTGGGTGTGGCTGCTGTTTGGGGGTGGATGTGAATTTGGGGGGCCGGGTGGGCAGGGAGTGACTCAATGAGGGCCTGTTAGAAGTTTTTTATTTCTGGCCCCTAGAAACCTTATAGGGCGGGGGTGAAACCAAGGGGTCTGAAGCCAGCTCTCCCACTCCCAGAGTTCTCCTGCAAAATGAAATAAAGCCGATTAGGTGAGAGAAATCAGGAGGGCAGGGGTGGGAAAGGGAGTGGGAGGGGGAGGGGATGGGGGACGAATGGCCTCCATCTATGTGGTTTTGGGAACTTGGACCGTTTGTTTTTCCGGTCCTGCCATGTTTCCTGAAACCTTGGAAACAAGGACCCTTTCTTTGAGGGAGGGAGTAAGTCTTTTATATTTGTAGGATTCTTAGTGGCAATGTCAGCCCACACTTGAATTAAAGGGATCAGATCGGGGTGTCCTGGTTCCCCATAACCATAACTATGAACTCTTAGTAATAGGGGATGGGAAAATTAGTCTTGCGTGGGTCAATCAGGGACTCCTTCTGCCCCGTCACTTTTAAACAAATTGTAGAGTCTCCAAGCTTTTGGGTTGAAACCACATCCTCTTGGTGAACGCTTAGAGCAGGGGTCCTCAAACTACAACCTGTGGGACACATACAGACAGTCGAGGATATTGATCCTTTCTGCCGGGTGTATGTGCCCCCTTTATTTTTTTTGAACTGCAAAACAAGATGTGCAGTATGCACATAAATTTGTAGGTAATTTTTGTTTTTTTTTAAACTATAGTCTGTCCCTCCAATGGCCTGAGGGACAGAGAACTGACCCCCTGAGTAAACAGTTTCAGGACCCCTGCCCTAAGGTATCCTGGACTTAGCGATTACTAATCTCCCAGCACTGAAACATCCGTGAACATTCTACCCGTTTTGGGAGGCACCATGAGAATTTGGACCCCGGGTAATTTACAAGCCTTACTGCAATTGAACCCAAGAAAATTCAAAATTACTTAGGCAGTTCCTCTATTTTGGTCACTTTTGACTCCTCCTGTACTAGCCCATTATTTCCATTTAACTCTATAACACGGAGCATGATGTTTTCATAACATTTAAAATATATATATTAATACATATATATATATATTTATAACTATGAAAGTCCACATAAAAGAAAATAATTATTTCACAAAATTAAAATTGAAGCTTTATAGGGTAAAAAGAAGGATGGGTCTTATCAGCGGTTCCAAGACCTTAGCATCATAAATGAATCAGTGTTCCCACTGCACCTAGTAGTGCCCAAACCTGTGCCCTCCTAGGGGAAAGTGTGAATGATTTTATCCCTCTTCCTGTACTTCCAATGAACAAACACACATGTCTGGTAATCCTAAGATTTTTTTTTTGTTTCCTGTGACACTCACCTAAAATCAAGGTCACTGCTATCACACAAGCTTAGCCTTCTCGGAGTCAAACTGTTCACCTTTTAGACCATTTGTTTTTCCCAGAAGTTATCGGGTGACCAAAGCTTCTGAAACAAGTGTGTCAGGTTGACGACTACCACCTCCTTGACCACCTCAACCTTATCCATCCAGGATAAAGTTGCCCTCAATGGACAACCCCTCCCAGCAGTGTAGGAAGGGTATGGAACCAAAGCCCCACTTCGCCCCTTTTGCCAGAAGGAAGTAACTAGAGATGTCGTCGCCCAGTACCCCAAAGATTTGGGTCCATATCTCTTCAGGGGGGCAAAGGTTAGGTAGCTCTCCTAGTGACTGGGGCATCCGTTATGCATGCCCATAGGGCCAAGATAAGAGCCCAGTTAGGAGAGGCACCCTGTGCATGCTCAGAGGTCCAGGTTTCTGGCCATGAAGGGGAGGTACACCTGGGTGGGTCCTGTACCTGGATTGACTAACCTAGGCCATGTAAATTCAATTCAGCCAATGGGGTCGGCCAGACTTGCCCACCACGCCTCCCTAACGCTCATAAAACTCACTTGAGTGACAGACCAGGCTTCTTCGTGATTTCTCTCTCACTCAGGAAGGCTCTTTGGAGGCAGCAGGGCTGCACATGAGTGGCTGGTGGATACTGTTCAGATGCATGGCTTCCTGCTTGCAAGGGTTTTTGTCTCAGCTGACTGGAAGGGAGGAGGTAGTACGTCTGGATCACAGAGTATCCATGTCCACAAATGAGGCTGCTCATTCCACAGACCTGGCAGTGCTTTATGAAAACCCTCTGCTTTGCAATGTCACTCCTTGTAGATTAGAGTGGGAGGGGCTGGGACCAAGGTATGCTGCCTCTTACTCCCACTTGCAGGTTTCTGGATGCTGATTGTTTCTCTTACAGCATCAGTTAGTGGGCTTGTTGTCTGCCTCAAACTTTGTTCACGGAGATCCTCCAGGTAGTTGGTGGTGTGTGCGCATGAGCAGAGGCTTCCTGCCAATCCCCCATGAATAGTAGAGCTCCCATGGTGTGGACTCCATGAAAGCCGTGCCCCAGACAGCACGCTTACAAAGGAGGGTGGGTCCTGCAGGATGGAGGACCATTCCCCCTGTGGAATGGCCTCAGAGACCCACGTCCCTCACTGGCCAGCTGCTGGGGCTGTGGGCCCTAAGCTTCATGCCTAACTCAGGAATAGACACAGGGTGAGGCGACTCCAGTAGCTGTTTTGACTGGTCTAATGCAGACTGAGATCATCCTTGCATGAGCCCTCTGCCCAGATTATTTTTGTTTCTTTTATGATCTTCTTATTATGGGCTCCTACAACACTACCCAGAAAACATATATACATCACCTGTTTGAAGCACATCTGACCATTAATTGCCCATATTATTCTCAAAATATCCACTCTCAACCCAAGCTCCTGGCCTCAGCTCCTCATTTTCCCCCCATCAATGCCCGCCACCCATCCCTCATCAATCCTTGGAAATGTACTAATTCTTTTGTCATATCTTCACCCACCTTTCTTTTGAGGTCAATGAAGATCCTTGTAATCAGTTCCCACTTTCCATCCTGCCCTTCCTCCACCCTCCCAGTATCTCCACTCATAACACTGGTCCTAAAGGGCCCAACCACCCTGGATTCCCCGTGTTTGAAATTCCTATCGGTACTAGAATACCTTCTCTAATTTGGCCAGATTAGTATGGTAGAACTGGGATCATGACAGTGGGGCAAGAGGAAGCATTAAGTACTAGAGGAAAGTAGTGTTTCATCTTTGCTGTCTCATACCCTGTATTCCTTAATCTCCTCTCTGAGCTCCTTCTGTAAGGGGATGTCCAGTGCACTGCAAATAGGTTTTGGGTATAAACCCGGCAATCCCCTCTCATTTTCCATGATAAGATTTTTTTGTTCTCATGATGCCTGTTGCCTTATCCCTTTGAAACTTTGTGATCACACAGGCTGGTATGCTTCCTCCATGTGGGCTCTGTTGTTTCTGAGCTAGATGGCCGCTTCTTTACCTTCAAGCCTTTAAGACCCCACACGCTTTATCTTTTCGTAGCTGGACACCATCGGCTTTCTTCACCCCATTTTCTTATGCAACCGTTTGTGGTCAGTGATCGTGTAGGGAAGGTGAGCATCGTAGAATGCCTATTTTATAAAACAGTGTTCTTGCAATGAGGGATTCATTGAGCGGAGGCCCTATGTCCATCTGCTACCTTAATACTAAATCTATAAACATATGGACATAGATCTATTTCCCCATGCCCCTTTGTTAATATATGGAAATATGTACATGCCTTTATTTAGACGTTTATAACTGGCCCTTGAATCCCAGCTCACTCTTCTATACCCTTTGATTTTCCTCTTGTGCCCACTGCCATGCTCAGACTTCCTTTTTGTTTCAGTAATTCCTCTGGGTTACATTATCCTTGATCACGCCCTACCAGGCCTCCTACATCCCCCTCACCACCGATTTCCATCACTTGTTGTTCCCCTGTCTCTGGGTTTCTTGACACCACTTCCTTTCCCCCCACCGTGCTCACTCCCATGCCCCATAGAAAGGGCCGGTCACATGTTTACTCCTCCAGATTGTTCATCCAGCCTCTCTTAATTAGACAGACTTATAAAGGTAATAACATGCACAAAACAAGACTGAGCAAAACCAAGCTGCAAAAAGAAAACAAACAAACAAAAATGAAAACAAAACCCAACCCAAATCCAATGACACTAAAAGAAAACAACACTAACCAAGAAAGAAAAGTACAAGGACTGTGTGGTGAAGTTTAGGGGTGTTTTCCAGTCCAGTCTGTTGGGGCACCGAGCCCTGACCACAAAGTCCACCTTTGGCATTCCCCGGGGGCTTTGATGCTCCGTTTTCTTTCTCTTCTGCTGCACTCTCTTAGTGTCATGCCTCCATGTGGCAGGATCAGTTCGGGCACAGTTCCCACAGTGTGTGTCCAGTGTTGTCCCCTCTAGGGCTATGGGTCTTTGAGGGACGTTTCTCATCGTGGGGCTGCCCATGTGGTCTTCTCTGTGGACTGGCTTCTCTGATTGGGAACATCATCCTCAAGGTGTATTGAGCCAGGATGTGCTCCATTCTCCCCTCCTCCCCCTTGTTCTGCCTTGTGTTCTCTGATCAGATATGTCCCCCTCCGCGAGCTGCAGATCCGGTGCCATCCTGTGAAATACAGTCTTTGGAGGCTGCAAGGATGTGGGGGGGGGTGGGTATCAGCTCAGATCTTTTGAGAGTCCAGGAGATATTGACTGCTCGATGGGCACAGTTCTCTTGGGCACCGTGCTCTTGGTCCAGATGCTGGTTGTGAATATGACTTTGTTGTTAACCAGTTGTGTGTCTCTGGGTCTACTCCTGTGTGTTTTTGAGTGAGTTTTCTCACCTGGAAAGTAAATGTACCGGATTATCCAGACTCCCATGTCAGCAAGTTATCGAGAGGGGTTAATCAGAGACTGTTTCATATAGTGTGTACCTGCGAGCTGCATTTTAGACCTCGGATGGTAATTATGAGCTCAGGATAGAGATGGTGTCCAGCAGGTAACATACGTGGCTCCATATTGAAACAGGAAGCCCACTGTGGAGATTTGGTCCTTCCGTTGATGGCCATCGGCCACCTAGTCTTCTCCTGCTATAACTGCTTCACTGGCTCAGCAGCTGAGCCAGGAGCCAGTGCCATCATAACCAGGTGGCTAGCGGGGACAAAGGGCAGATAGATATTTGTTATCTTGTTGTCTTGGGAAGCCCACCTACCTTCCATGCAAACCTTCTGGTGTGAGTTATCTGTGGAAGGAATCATAGGCTCACAATAATTCACATCTTTCTTTTTGAAAATGTGCCCGCCTTTCTTTCTGAACCTGAGAAGGTGGACCCTGTGTCCACCAAGAAATTTACTGGCTGGCCTCCTACATGGAGAGTTAGCCTGGGCTCTTGGCGGCGAAGTGAAACAGAGCCCTGACCCCTTCATTCAGCTTCTTCAAGCATTATTGTCTCCTGCTTGGGTCTTTGTTGGTGCAGATGAGGCCCGTCCACTCTAGTGGAGGGTCGTGCACCTCTCCTGGGATTTTCAAGGCACTGATTATTCCAGTGTCCTTCTTTCCTGCAGTAGGCACATTGATCCTTCCCCATGGCTTGGCGGTGCCCACATGTTATTCTCTCTGTGAGTGGGCCATGCTCTCCTTTTCCTGAGTCTCTGGTGTCTCTCATGGCAATTACTATTATTTTAGCTAGTTTCTTTGTCTCTGTCGTGCTAGGGTCATCTCTGTTGTTATATACTCAATTAGCCACTTGTACCAAATCACTAACATTTTTCCCTTCAAACCATTCCCACTTCTTTTTCATGGCTGAGGCAGACTGACTGAGTCATAAAGGCAATAATTATTGCCCTCCTGTTCTCGTGGCCTCCAGGCCTTTAGGGGTATAAAGCCCGTAGGCTTCCATCAGCCACTCTAGAAAGGCAGGCGGATGATCTCTTATGAGAGCCTGAAAATTCTCACTAACCTTTGATAAATTCATAGGTTTCCTAGCTCTTAGGCAGAGGGTCGTGTAAGATCAACGGGTGATACCTGGTAAAGCCCTCTGGGCCTTGCTAGGAATTGAGATCCCACATTGTTCATGTAGTGGCCAAAAGAGTTTCTCTCAAGTGGGGAGTGCCCGCTCACTCACCATCGGGTTCACTGACTGCTTACAGGGCCTCTGTCTGGAAGGGCTACCCGTCCTCGGTTGTGAACAGCACCTGGAGAAGTTGCTGGCAATCATTCCAGGTGGGCTGATGAGTATGGAAGACATACCAGTACTAGTGTGTGTAGGGGGGCTACTGGTTGGGGTAGGAGTGAGGTTGGGGGCCCGGTGGGGGTGGGAGTGACTCAATAAGGGCCTGTTAGAAGTTTTCTATTCCTGGCCCCTAGAAACCTTATAGGGCGGGGGTGGAACCAAAGGGTCTGAAGCCACCTCTCCCACTCCCAGAGTTCTCCTGCAAAATGGGATAAAGCCGATTAGGGGAGAGAGATCGGGAGGGGAGGGGAGGGGAAGTGAGGGGGTGAGGGAGGGAGTGAGGGAGGGGGACTGGGAGGGATGGCCTCCACCTATGTGGTTTTGGGAACTTGGATCGTTTGTTTTTCCGGTCCTGCCATATATCCTGAAACCTTGGAAACAAGGACCCTTTCTTTGAGGGAGGGAGTAAGTCTTTTATATTTGCAGGCTTCTTAGTGGCAATTTCAGCCCACACTTGAATTAAAGGGATCACATCGGGATGTCCTGGTTCCCCATAACCATAACTATGAACTCTTAGTAATTGGGGATGGGATAGCTAGTCTTGCGTGGGTCAATCAGGACTCCTTCTGCCCCATCACTTTTAAACAAATTGTAGAGTCTCCAAGTTTTGGGTTGAAACCACATCCTCTTGGTGAACGCCTAGAGCAGGGGTCCTCAAACTACAGCCTGTGGGCCACATGCAGACAGCCGAGGTCATTGATCCTTTCTGCCGGGTGTATGTGCCCCATTTATTTATTTTTTGAACTTCAAATGAAGATGTGCAGTGTGCACATGAATTTGTTTGTAATTTTTGTTTTTCTTTTAAACTATAGTCTGTCCCTCCAATGGCCTGAGGGACAGTGAACTAGCCCCCTGGGTAAACAGTTTTAGGACCCTGCCCTAAGGTATCCTGGACTTAGGTGTTACTAATCGCCCAGCCCTGAAACATTCCTGAACATTCTACCCGTTGTAGGAGGCACCAAGGGAATTTCGACCCCGGGAAATTTACAAGCCTTTATTCCAATTGAACCCAATAAAATTCAAAATGACTGAGGTAGTTACACTATTTTGGTCAATTTTGACTCCTCCTGTACTAGCCCATTATTTCCATTTAACTCTATAACGCGGAGCATGATGTTTTCATAACATTTAAAAAATGTATATATTAATATGTGTATATATATTTATAATTATGAAAGTCCACAACAAAAAGAAAATAATTTTTTCCCAAAATTAAAATTGAAGCGTTATAGGGTTAAAAAGAAGGATGGGTCTTATAAGCGGTTCCAAGACTTGGCATCATAAATGAATCAGTGATCGCACTGCACCTAGTAGTGTTCAAACCTGTGCCCTCCTAGGGGAAAGTGTGAATGATTTTATCCCTTTTCCTGTACTTCCAATGAACAAACACACATGTCTGGTAAACCTAAGATTTTTTTTTGTTTCCTGTGACACTCATCTAATTTCAAGGCCACTGCCACCACAGCAGCTTACCCTTGTCGAAGTCAAACTGTTCACCTTTTAGACCGTTTGTTTTTCCCAGAAGTTATCGGGTGACTAAAGCTTCTGAACCAAGTGTGCCAGGTCCACGACTACCACCTCCTGGACCACCTCAACCTTATCCATCCTGTATTAAGTTGCCCTCAATGGACAACCCCTCCCAGCAGTGTAGGAAGGGTGTGGATCCAAAGCCCCGCTACGCCCCTTTCGCCAGCAGGAATTAGCTAGAGATGTCGTCGCCCAGTACCCCAAAGATTTGGGTCCATATCTCTTCAGGTGGACAAATGTTAAGTAGCTATCCTAGGGACTGGGGCATCCGTTATGCATGCCCATAGGGCCAAGATAAGAGCCCAGTTAGGAGAGGCACCCTGTGCATGCTCAGAGTTAAAGGTTTCTGGCCATGAAGGGGAGGTACACCTGGGTGGGTCCTGTACCTGGAGTGACCAACCTAGGCCATAGAAATTCAATTCAGCCACTGGGGTCGGCTAGACTTGTCCACCACGCCTCCCTAGCGCTCAAAAAACTCACTTGAGTGACAGACCAGGCTTCTGCGTGATTTCTCTCTCACTCAAGAAGGCTCTTTGGAGGCAGCAGGGCTGCACATGAGTGGCTGGTGGATACTGTTCAGATGCATGGCTTTCTGCTTGCAAGGGTTTTTGTCTCAGCTGCCTGGAAGGGAGGAGGTACTACGTCTGGATCACAGAGTATCCATTCCACAGTCCTGGCAGTGCTTTATGAAGGGGCTGGGACCAGGGTATGCTGCCTCTTACTCCCAGTTGCTGGTTTCTGGATGCTGATTGTATCTCTTACAGCATCAGTTAGTGGGCTTGTTTTCTACCTCAGGCTTTGTTCACAGAGATCCTCCAGCTAGGTGGTGGTGTGAGCGCATGAGCAGAGGCCCTCTGCCAACCCCCCATGAGTAGTAGAGCTCCCATGGTGTGGACTCCATGAAAGCCGTGCCCTAGAGAGCAGGTGTACAAAGGAGCGTGGGCCCTGCAGGACAGAGGACCATTCCCCCTGTTGAATGACCTCAGAGCCCCACCTCCCTCACTGGCCACCTGCTGGGGCTGTGGGCCCTAAGCTTCATACCTGACTCAGGAATAGACACAGGGTGAGGGGACTCCAGTAGCTGTTTTGACTGGTCTAATTCAGCCTGAGATCATCCTTGCATGAGCCCTCTGCCCAGATTATTTTTGTTTCTTTTATGATCTTTTTATTAGTGGCTCCTACAACACTAACCACAATCCATATATACATCAGCTGTTGGAAGCACATCTGACCATTAATTGCCTTCATTATTCTCAAAATATCCACTCTCCACCCAAGCCCCTGGCTTCAGCTCCTCATTCCCCACCCCCTCAATGCCCGCCACCCATCCCTCATCAATCCTTGGAAATGTAGTAATACTTTTGTCATATCTTTCACTGTCTGGTGTCCCCCTTAACCCACCTTTCTTTTAGATCAATGAAGATCCTTGTAATCGGTTCCCACTTTCCATCCTCCACCCTCCCAGTATCTCCATTCATAACACTGGTCCTAAAGGGCCCATCCACCCTGGATTCCCCGTGTTTGAAATTCCTATCGGTATTAGAGTATCTTCTCTAGTTAGACCAGATTTGTATGGTAGAATTGGGATCATAATAGTGGGGTAAGAGGAAGCATTAAGAACTAGAGGAAAGTTGTGTTTCATCTTTGCTGTTTCATACCCTGTCTTGGTTCATCTCCTCTCTGAGATCCTTCTGTAAGGGGATGTCCAGTGCACTGCAAATAGGTTTTGGGTCTATACCCGGCAGTCCCCTCTCATTCTCCATGATGAGATATTTTTGTTCTCATGATGCCTGTTGCCTTATCCCTTTGAAACTTTGTGATCACACAGGCTGGTATGCTTCCTCCATGTGGGCTCTGTTGCTTCTGAGCTAGATGGCCGCTTCTTTACCTTCAAGCCTTTAAGACCCCACACGCTATATCATTTGGTAGCTGGGCACCATCGGCTTTCTTCACCACATTTGCTTATGCAGCCGCTTTGTGGTCAGTGATCGTGTAGTGAAGGTGAGCATCATAGAATACCAATTTAATAGAACAGTGTTCTTGCAATGAGGGAGTCCTTGAGCAGAGGCCCAATGTCCATCTGCTACCTTAATACTAAATCTTTACACATCTGTACATAGATTTATTTCCCCATGCCCCTTTGTTAATATATGGACATATGTACATGCCTTTATTTAGACGTGTATAACTGGCCCTTGCTTCCCAGCTCACTCTTCTATACCCTTTGATTTTCCTCTTGTGCCCACTGCCATGCTCAGTCTTCCTTTGGGTTTCAGTAATTACTCTTGGTTACATTACCCTTGATCACGCCCTACCAGGCCTCCTACATCCCCCTCACCACCGATTTCCATCACTTGTTGTTCCCTTGTCTCTGGAATTCTTAACACCACTACCTTTCTTCCCACCTCCCTCTCTCGCATGTCCTCCAGGATGTGCTAGTCCCGTTTTTTTTTTCTCCTCCAGATTGTTCGTTCAGCCTATCTTATTTAGACAGACCTGTAGAGGCAATAACATGCACAAAAACAAGAAAGAACAAAACCAAGCAGCAAAATAAACAAAACAACAAAAATCCAATGACAATAAAAGAAAACAAAGGTCAACAAGATAGAAAAGCTCATAGACAGTTTAAGGACTATGTGTTGGCCTTTAGGAGTGTTTTCTAGTCCAGTCTTTTGGGGCACCAAACCCTGACCCTAAAGTCCACCTTTAGCATTTCCTTGGGATCTTGCTGCTCCTTTTACTTGCTCTTCTGCTGTACCCCCTTAGTGTTATGCCTCGGTGTAGCGAGATCAGTTTGGGGGTAATTCCCACACTGTGTCTCCAGTGTTGTCCCCTCTAGGGCTATGGGTCTTTGAGGGACATTGTGTCTCATCGTGGGGCTGGCCATGTGGTCTTCTATGTGAACTGACTTCTCTGAGTGGGAACATCATCCTCAAGGTCTGGTGGGACAGGATGTGCTCCACTCTCCCCTTCTCCCCTTCATCTCTGTGTGCTCTGATCAGATAATGTCTCTGTCCAGGAGATGCAAATTCAATGCTATCCTCTGAAATAAAATCTTTGGGAGGGGTTGTGGGGAATATCTGCTCAGATCTTTGGTGGGTCCAGGAGAGAGGGACTGCTCGGCTGGGCACAGCCACGAGGGGCTCAGAACTCTGGCTCCAGAAAATGGTTGTAAGTTTGGCTTTGTTTTTAACCAGTTGTGTGCCTCTGGGTCAACACCTGTGTTTTTTTGAGTTAGTTTTCTGATCCGAAAAGTAAAGGTACTCCATTGTCCAGACTCCCATGTCACCAAGTGATTGATAGGGGCTAACCAGAGCCTGATTCAAATAGTGTGGATCTGTTAGGTGCCTTCTAGACCTGGGGTGGCGATTCTGAGCCCAGGACAACAATAATGTCCGAGAGGTGATATAGGTGGCTCCATATTGAAACAGGAAGACCACTGTGGAGATTTTGTCCTTCCACTGATGGCCACAGGCCACCGCCTCACGTCCTGCAAAAACAGTTTCCCTGGCTCAACAGCCAAGCCAGGGGCCAGTGCCATAAAAATCATATGGCTAACTGGGACAAAGGGCAGACAGATATTTTTTATCATGATGTCTTGAGAAACCCACCTAACCTCCATGCAAATCTTCTGGTGTGAGTTATTTTTGGAAGCAATCATATGCTGACAGTAATTCAAATCTTTCCTTTTGACAATTTGCCTGTACTCTTTTCTGAACCTGAGAAGGTAATCCCTGTGTCCACTAAGAAATTGACTGGCTGGCCTCCTACTTGGACAGTTAGCCTGGGATCCTGGGGACCAAGTGAAACAGAGCACGGACACCTTCATTCAGCTTCTTCAAGCATTATTGTCTCTTGCTTGGGATTTTCTAGGTGTGGATGAGGCCCGTCCTCTCTATTGGAGGGTTGTCTGCTTCTCCTGGGGTATTCAAGGCACTGATTTTTCCAATGTCCTTCTTTCCTGCAGTAGGCACATTGATCCTGCCCCATGGCTTGGCGGTGCCCACAGGTCAGTCTCTCCGTAAGTGGGCCATGCTCTCCTTTTCCTGAGTCTCTGGGGTCTCTCATGGCAATTCCTAGTATTTTAACTAGTTTCTTTGTCTCTGTCGTGGTAGGATCATCTCTGTTGTTACACACCCGCTGAGCCACTTGTACCAAATCACTAAGATTTTTCCCGTCAAACCCTTCCCACTTCTTTTTCATGTCTGAGGCAGACTGAGTAATAAAGGCAATACTTATTGCCCTCCTGTTCTCAGGGCCTCCAGGCCGTTAGGGATATAAAGCCCGTAGGCTTCCATCAGTCACTCTAAAAAGGCACGCAGACATTCTCTTGTAAGAGCCTGAAAATTCTCACTGACCTTAGATAAATTCATAGGTTTTCTAGCTGTTCCACTGAGGGCCTGCAAGAGAAACTGGTGATACCTGGTTAGGCCTTCTGTGCCTTGCTAGGAGTTTGGATCTCACATTTTTCATGCAGTGGCAAAAAGAGTTTCCCTCACATGGGGAGTGCCTGCTGTCTGACCATCATGTCCATTGACTGCTTACTGGGCCTCTCTCTGGCAGGGCTACTGTACCTGTGTTGTGAACAGCACCTGGAGAAGTTGCTGGCAATTTCTGGAGGTGGGCTAATGCATATGGAAAACCGTTTCTATCAAGGAATCAGACCTGCTTTGTCAGAAAAAGGGATTTTGTTGATTCCAATTATACAAATCACTGGAATACAAGGGGATATATACCCAAAAAGGGACTCAGGGGTCTTCCCCAGGTGTTGGGGCTGCTTGCCTTGAGTGTAGAATGGCTGCTGCCGAATTATCCTTCTTGGGGGTTGGGGCGGTCGAGATCCCCTACCAGCCCTAGTGTATGTTGGGGTGTGGACTCAGAAAGGAGTTATGAGTATTTCTCTCTCTCCAGCCCCATGCACCTGACAGGGTGGCAGTGATAATGAAAGGTCGTAAGCTAGTTCTCCCACTTCCAGAGTCCTCCTGCAAAAAGGAATAAAGCTGAGACAGAGGGGTATGGGGAGGGGTTGGGGAAGGGCAGCCTCCACCTTAGTGGTTTTAGGACCTTGGGTCTATTTTTTTTCTGGTCCTGCCATGTTTCCTGAAATCTTGAAACAAGAACCCTTTCTGTTGCAGGAGGAAGTAAGTCTTTTGTTTATGCTGGCTTATTAGTGGCAATGTCATTCCACGCATCAATTTTAGGGATCAGATAGGGATGTCCTGGTTCCCCATAAACATAACTATGAACTCTGAGAAATAGGGGAAGGGAAAACGAGTCTTGCATGGGCAAATCAGGAACTCCTTCTGTCCAATCACCTTTAAACAAATTGCGGAGTCTCCAGGCTTTAGGGCTGAAACTACATTCTCTTTGTGAGCGCCTAGAGCAGGGGTCCTCAAACAATAGCCTGTGAGCCACATGCGGATAGCCGAGGACCTTGATCCTGTCCGCCGAGTGTTTGTGCCCCGTTTGTTTGTGTGTTTTTTTTAAACTTCAAAATAAGGTATGTGCAGGAAGCATAGGAATTTGTTCATAGTTTTATTGAAACGATAGTTCGGCCCTCCAACTGATCAGAGGGACAGTGAACTGGTCCCTGTTTAAAGAGTTTAAGGACCCCTGGCCTAGAGAAATCAGAAATCCGTAGTTCTGGGGAGAGCACTCCTGTTAAGGAGGTTTCCTTTCTAAGCAAGCCCAGACAGTGGCAATTGGATCTCGGTGCACCTCGAAATGTTGTAGCCAGTCTCCATTCCCAGAAAGAAAACTACTCCGACCGCTGGCAAGTTCAACAGAAAAAGTTTTTTTTCCTGAGCAGCCCCAGTCTAATTGTCCAAAGGTTTTTATACTTTTGCAATGTGCAGGTGTGCAAGCAGGCAGAGTAGGGAAGCAGGGTGTTGCAGTTAGTCATTCTTAGTTGAACAAAGACTGCTCTGGTCGCTCTCGCGAATCTTCTGAGCATCCATATCCTTTGGGACATTCCCTTGGGCACATCTGCACAGCCTACCTCCCCTACATCAGCTAGTTCATTTACAGTTCATAGCTACTTTATTTACTTTACATGGTGCCTTCTGTCAGCTCATAATGGCTTCACTCTTGTCAAGGCTGTTTAAGCTTTTCCCAGAGATCCTATATAGCCGCCATTGTGGCCATGGGGAAACGGGGCCTGTGACCCTGGCCAAGATGGTGCCCACCAGCCCAAACATGTGGAAGGGCACTGCCTAGGGAGCTGGTTGAATAGACCTGGGAGTTAGCCCTGCCTTGTCCTGGGAGCCAAATATTTCCCTTTTCCCCTCCATTCCCTTTCTCCTGGCTTTTCAAACAAGCTGCTTTAGCCCTATAATGCCCAGCACAACATTTTTATAGCATTTAATTGAAACTTATCTGGTACCAAACTTATAAATTATCAATGTGACAATTTGGTTACATTTCAAAAACATTGCACGTTTTATATATTTGAATGCCATATATACATATTGATAACTATGAAAGTAAAGAATAAAAATGTTTAAAATTATTTCCTGAATTTAAAACTTGAGGCGTTATAGTGTTAGTGTTCTACCAGTGTAGGTTTGTTCCTTGTTACAGGCTGGTTTTCCGTGACCCAGGCTTAGGCCAATGGCATATGGAACCCTTCCTGTGTAACTGTTACCTTTAGGCTTTCAGTGTTGCTGCTTAAGGCACTTTTGGGGAAAGCTCTTAATACACAGTTCCACTGCCACGATGTTCCAGACAGAAATTCCAATTCCCTTAAGGTTCCCTGAGCTTCCAGATGCCCCTTCCCTTCAGAGATTTGAGAGTCTGCTCCCGCCAGCAGGCATCTTGGAGGGCCATGGGGCCATCCCAAGCAGTGGTTCTCCTAGCTTGTCTAGAATAATGGTTGGACTTAAAGTCGACCTCAGTGAGTTGTCTTTGATCCCTTACTTCTTGCTGGGGCATCTTCCTGAGGCAACAGATTCAGGGCAATAAAGGGCTCGCTCTCAAGTGGGGTTTATTGACCTTGAGGCAGCAAGCTCTACATAGCCTTCTTTTGTGCTTTCTAGATGGGACTTAGCAGCTTCATACTCAGGAATTGCCCCCTTGCATGAATCCTGTCCAATTGGGATAGAGTTGACACAGAGGCTAGACAAACAAAAGCTGATACACTATGCAACTTTATTTGAGAAAGGAGAATGGTGGCCAGAGAATGGTACACTTTCCCTTCTAACCCTGATTCACCTGGAACAGTTTTGTAAAGTGATTGGAAAGTGGGCCGAAATGCCAGAAGTTACAGCATTTCTCCTTTTGAGGAGCAGTAGAGACCTTCATCCCCAGTGCACCCAGGAACCCCTAAGGCAGGCATCCTTAAACTGTGGCCCGTGGGGCACATGTGGCCTGACGACATTTATCCCACCCTCAGGGTGTTTTTGCTGCCTCTGCATGTCCTACTTAGTAGCCGATTCGTGCAATGTGCATAGGAATTTGTTCATAGTTTGGTTTTTTTTAACTATAGTCTGGTGCTCCAACGGTCTGAGGGACAGTGAACTGGCCCCCTGTGTAAACAGTTTGAGGACCCCTGCCCTAAGGGATCCTGGACTTAGGGGTTACTAATCTCCCAGCCCTGAAACATCCCTGAACATTCTACCCGTTGTAGGAGGCACCATGGGAATTTGGTCTCTGGGTAATTTACAAGTCTTTTATTCAATTTGAAGCCAAGAAAATTAAAAATGACTCAGACACTTACTTTCTTTTGATCCCTGTTGACTCCCGCTGTAGTATTCCAATATTACAATTTAACGCTATAACGCATGACCTTTTCATTCCATTCAATTAAATGTGTGTGTATAGATAGATAACTATGAAAGTAATTAATGAAAACAAAATTTGTTTGACCAAAGTTAATAATTGAGGGATAATAGGATTAAATAGAAGCATGGTTCTTATCAGTGGGTCCAAACATTAGGATCATAAATGAAACAGTGATCTCAGTGCACCCAGTAGTTCCCAAACCCTGTACCCTCATAGGGGAAATTGTGGATGCTTTTACTCCCGTGCCTATACTTAGAACGAACAAACACACATGCCTGATAATCCTAGGATTTTTTTTGTTTCCTGTGACACTCACCTAATTTCAAGGGCACTGCCACCTCACAAGCCTAGCCTTGTCTCAGTTAAACTGTTCACCCTTTTGTCCGTTTGTTTGTTTTTCCAGAAGTTCTCAAGTTACCAAGCCCTCTGAACCAAGTGTGCCACCTCTAGGACCACCATCTCCTGGACCACCTCAACCTTATCCATCCTAGACCTGAATGGACAACCCCTCCCAGCAGAGTAGAAAGGGTATGGACTTCACCCTTTTGCCAGCAGGAAGTACCTAAAGATGTCGTCGCCTTGTACCCCAAAGATTTGGGTCCATATCTCTTCAGGGTGTAAATTTTAGGTAGCTAGCATAGGGACTAGGTTGTCCATGATGCATGCTCAGAGGGCCAAGCTAGCCACCCAGGAAAGAGTGGCACACCGAGCGTGCTCAGAGGTCCAGGTTTCCAGTCAGGAAGGCCAGGTACACCTGGGTGGGTGCTGCACCCACATTGACCCACCTAGGCCAAGTAAATTCAATTCAGCCACTGGGGTCCACCAGGGTTGCCTACCATACCTCCCTATCTCTCCTAAAACACAATTGGATCACAAACCTGGCTTTGGCGTGAATTCTTTCTCATGCAGAGCCAAGGACCAAGGTATATCTGTCCACAGAGAGAAAAACCTAGGAAAGCTCTTTGGAGGCGGCAGCACTGCACATGAGTGGCTATTGGATACTGTTTAGATGCATGGCTTTCTATTTGGAACTTTTTTTTGTCTCACCTGAATGGAAAGGAAGAGGTAATACTTCTGGATCACACAGTATCCATGTCCACAAATGAGCTGCTCATTCCACAGTCCTGGCAGTGCCTTTTGAAAACCCTCTGCTTTAGAATGTCACTCCTTGAAGATGGCAGTGGGAGTGGCTGGGGCCAAGTATGCTGCCTCTTACTCCCAGTTGCAGGTTTCTGGATGCTGATTGTATCTCTTACAGCATCAATTAGTGGGCTTGTTGTCTGCCTCAGGCTTTGTTCACAGAGATCCTCCAGCTAGGTGGTGGTGTGTGCGCATAAGCAGAGGCTTCCTGCCAATCCCCCATGAGTAGTAGAGCTCCCATGGTGTGGACTCCATGAAAGCCGTGCTCCAGCCAGCAGGATTACAAAGGAGGGTGGGCCGGGCAGGACAGGAGGGCCATTGCCCCTATGGAATGACCTCAGAACCCCGCCTCCCTCCCTGTCCAGCTCCTGGGACTATGGGCCCTAAGCTTCATGCCTGACTCAGGAATAGACACAGGGTGAGGCAACTCCAGTAGGTGATTTTGCTGATCTAATCCAGCCTGAGATCATCCTTGCATGTGCCCTCTGTCCAGACCTTTTTTTAAATTGTTCATGCAACACTAACCACAATGCATATATACATCGGTTGTGTAAAGCACATTTGTACATTCATTGCCCTCATTATTCTCAAAATATCCACTCTCCACCCCACCCAAGCCCCTGGCCTCAGCTCCTCATTTTTCCCCCTCCATTCGAGCTACCCTTGATAATTTACTAATTATTTTCTCATATCTTGCACTGTCTGGTGTTCCTTCACCCACTTTTCTGTTGAGGTTAAATGTAGATCCCTGTATACGGTTTCCGTTTTCCAACCTACCCTCCCTCCACCCTTCCCGAGTCTGCACTCATAACACTGGTCCTCAAGGGCTCATCCACCCTGGATTCCCCATGTTTCCTGTTCCTATCTGTCCAAGTGTACATTCTCTAGTCTAGCCTGATTTGTAAATTAGACTTGGGATCATGATAGTGGGAGAGAGGAAACATGTAGGAACTAGGGGAAAGCTGTGTTTCATCGTTATTATCTGGTACCTGTCTTGGTTTATCTCCTCCCTGACACCCTTCTGTTAGGGATGTCCAGAGGACTGTAAATGGGCTTTGTGTCTGTACCCAGCACTCCCCGCTCATTCGCAATGATAAGATTTTTTTTGTTCTGATGATGCCTGCTACCAAATCTTTTCAAAACCTCATGATCACACAAGCTGGTGTGCTTCTTCCATGTGGGCTTTGTTTCTTCTGAGCTAGATGGGCGCTTGTTTTCCTTTAAGCCTTTAAGACCTCACATGCTATATATTTGATAGCTGGGCACCATTAGCTTTCTTCACCACATTTGCTTATGTACCTGCTTTGTGTTCAGTGATCGTGTAGGGAAGGTGAGCATCATAGAATGCCAATTTAATAGAACAGTATTTTTGCAACGAGGGAGTCCTTGAGCAGTGGCCCAATGTCCATCTGCTACCTTAATACAAAACCTATAAATATAGGGACATAGATCTATTTCCCCATGCTCATATATTTAAATATGTACATGCCTTTTTTTAAACCTCTATAATTGACCCTTGCTTCCTAGCTTGCTTTTCTATTCCCTTTGATTTGCCTCTTGGGCCCACTGCCATGCTCACTTTTCATTTGTGCTTCAGTAATTCAGTAATTCCTCTTGGTTCCATTGGTTCCATTTCCCTTGATCACTCCCTACCAGGCCTCCTACATCCCCCTCACCACCGATTTGCATCACCTGTTCTTCCCTTTTCTCTGGGTTTCTTAACACCACTACCTTTCCCCACACCTCCCTCTCTCCCATGTCTCCCCAGAAGTGTTGGTCCTGTTTTCTCTCCTCCAGATTGTTCATCCAGCCTATCTTATTTAGACAGACCTGTAGATGTAATAACATACACAAAACAAGACAGAGCAAAACCAAGCACTAAAAGCAACAAAACAACCAAAATCCAATGACAATGAATGAAAACAACTCAACAAGAAAGAAGTGGCTCATCGTTAGTTCAAGGTCGGTTTGTTGGCCTTTAAGAGTGTTTTCCAGTCCAGTCTGTTGGTGTACCAAGTACTGGCCCCAAAGTCATCCTTTGGCATTCCCTGGGGACCTCGATGCTTCGTTTTCTTGCTCTTCTGCTGTACCCCCTTAGTGTTATGCCTCGGTGTGGCAGGATTAGTTCGGGCGCATTTCCCACACTGTGTCTTCAGTGTTGTCCCCTCTAAGGCTATGGGTCTTTGAGGGGTGTCTTGTCTCATCGTGGGGCTGGCCATGTGGTCTTCTATGTGGACTGGATTCTCTGAGTGGGAACATCATCCTCAAGTCCTGGTGTGCCTGGATGTGCTCCACATTCCCCTCCTCCCCCTTCATCTGCTCCATGTGCTCCGATCAGATATGTCCCTCTCTCAGAGCTGCAGATTCACTGCCACCTTCTGAAATAAAATATTTGGCATGGGAAGGTGAGTTGGGTGGGAGGATCTGCTCAGATCATTTGATGGTTCAGGATAGATTGACTGTTCGGCTGGGGACAGGTATGTGGGGCTTAGGGCTCTGGCTCCCAACACTGGTTGTGAATATGTCTTTGTTGTTAACCAGTTGTGTGCCTGTGGGTCAACACCTGTGTCTTTTTGAGTGAGTTTTCTCATCTGCAGAGTAAAGGTAATCCATTATCCAGACTCCCATGTCACCAATTGATTGAGAGGCACTAACCAGAGCCTGATTGAAATAGTGTGTACCTGTCAGGCGTGTTCTAAAAACACCTTAAAAGTCGTAAAAACACTATAAATGCCTTAAAAACCCTAAAACGTCTAAAATATTTCTAAAATGCTAAGACCACACCTAAAGACTCTCTAAAACATCTTAAGACCATTAAATACATGGTAAAAGGCTTTCTAAAACACCCTAATGCGCCATAAGTCTTAAAAAAAACTCCTTACGTCCCGAAAACATAATAAATGCCCTAATATTATGCAAATGCCTTAAAACGCAAAATAAAGAACACGTGAAGCCCTAAAAACATGCTAAAAGTCTTTTAAAACCCCAAGAACATCCCTACAAAGCAACCCGAAGCACTATAAAACCCTGTAAAAGTCCAACAGCCTAATAGACATGAATTCACCATGAAAGCAAAAAATAATCCAACAAAACCCTAAAGCCCTGAAAACCAAAACCTAATCCCCCCAAACACTCTAAGGCCTTAAGAAGCACCCTAAAATTTTAACAAAACACTAAAAGCCATAAAAACACATATAAGCCTAATAAACACCCTTAAACACTAAAATCACCCTAAAAGCCTTAAAATGTCTGAAAAGCCATAATATTCCCTAAAATTCAAATAACACTCTGAAGCCACAAATAACACACTAAATGCCTCCCAAAACATGTGGAACTTCCAAATCATATCCCTAGAAGATTCCCAAACCATGAACTTCCAAAACCACATAAATGCCCTGAAGACAACATGAAAGCCCCAACAAAACATAAAATGCTGGGGAAAAACACATAAAATATTTTAAAATACCCTAAAATCTCTAAGAAACCCTGTAAGATCACTAAAAACACCCCTACCTGCTAAAAAATACCTATACACTCCAAAAAATCACCCCTAAATCCCTTAAAAACTCCCTTAAACCTTATAAAACACCCTTAAAGCCCAAACCACCCTAATGCGCAAAAAAATTAAATGACCCCAAATGACCTTAAAGCCCTAAAAATCACATGCCACAAAAAAATCCTAAATGACCCCAAAATTCCAACTCAAAGCCAGCCTACAAGTCTTTTATGAGAACAGTTTTATCTTTCTACCAAGGAGAAGTTTGTAGGTTCAACCCCTGACCTATGCCCTTACCATATGAAGTTAGTAATCAGTGGTTTTGCAATTCTTTGAAGAAAGATGAGGGTAATTTTATCAGGAGTGAATTAAACTTGTCTAGTGCCTTGAGTAGAACTGATAACTGTACTACATTGAGTCGTCTGGTCAAGGAGCATGGGATATTATCCCATTTGCTGAGGTCACTCTTGATTTCTTGTAATTTCTGTAGTTTTCCTCATATAAATCTGTTGTTTTTTTATTCAAGTATAGATATAGATATTTTCATTTACGCTTGGCTATTGTAAATGGTACTACCTGAAAATGTGTATTTCATTAATTATTATTTCTTGATCTATTTCTTCATCCTTCGAAATATTATCAGTTTGTTGTGGTAGATAAACATTAGGACTTTGCATAACTTAGAAATATTACATTTCACAGAAAAATCATATTAATTATGTCGACAGAGCTATAAAAGGAATGTTGCCCTGAATATCTTCAGATATGACAGCTGTTTCATTGAGAAATTAAGCCAGACAGACACAATGTGATGTAAATTTTGTTATTTTCATGTGGGTTCCTTCACTCTTCCAAAAAAATTAGGTTCATGAGCCCCTTGGGGAATGAGTTTGAGTTCAGATCAGATGTCTATTTATATATTTGAGTCCTGAAGCCCATTTGATGGACTGTTCTGTTGCTTCCAAAGTAGTCAGTCACTTCCCCACCAATTAGAGAATTTGTCCGAAGCAAAAGTAAAAGTGTGGCGTACGACATTTGACTGCACACCATCTAAAATCACACTCTCATTTGGTGTTGGCAGTTTTACTTGTATTTCAATTGTAAACTACACTTCAGAGTTCAGGCTAGTGAAAACGTTTCAGTGGAAAAAATTTGCACACAACTACGTGCAGTTTGTGATTCTGTTGTTCCCAAGCAAGGCTATGAGGACAAAGATGCACAAGCATGGGGGGCACTGCAGACAATGTGTGAAAGTTTCCAGGAGCTCAGGGGTGGACAGCGGCTGCTAATTCTCCCGTGCTGGCAGTGAGCTATGTGGGAGGGCTTTGTGTGAGGTCCCTGTGGGGTCTCTGAGAAGTCTCCATAAAGGATGCTGAGAACTTCATATGAAGTCTCTGTGCGAGGCCTCTGAGTCTCTCTGGAAGTCTCCAAGGAAGTATGTGTGTGAGGTTTCTCTCTCGGGTATGTGTGAGTGTCCTTGTGAGATGTCTGCTGAATTGTGGGGGGTGGGGGGCAGGTGTTTCGCTGAGGTCTCTGCAGGTCTGAGTGGGCTTCCCTTTGTTTGACCTCACAGCACCATATAAGAGGACCTGGTGGCAGGGGAAAGGGAAGGGGCTTGGTCCATGCACCCCTTGCTGTTCTTTCAGGGTCTTCTCTCCATCTCCGTGCACTTACCTAGCACGAACGGTAGGGTTCAGCAGCGGGTAGTCCGGTGTCCAGCTCTTCACTCTCTCTAGGAACACACCCAAGCTACCTGCTACCCAAGAGGCCCCAGATCCAGGCTCTGCAGATCCAGAATCTGATTTTTTACTGCCACAGTCACTCCAGAGGCTGCCTTGGCACAATCAGGACTCCAGAAACAACATCATGCTGCTGTACCAGCAGTCTCTGGGGCCTATGTCCACTTCCCTCCTCCACCACTGGTGTCAGTCCCCACCCACCCCACACACACACTTGGTGTCCTGACTGAGGCATGGAGGTCAAGGCTCAGTGGATGTCTTCCTCGCCATCCTTTACTGTTTAGTTCAGTAAACAGTAAACACTGGCCCACCAGGGGTGTTCTTTTAAGCACATGAGAATTTACTCTAGCGGATCAACTAATCATATTTTGGGGGGCCCTCCTGCCTTCTTCTATAATCTGGTGCCCAGGAAATAAAACCCTGTGTTAGAAGCACAGAGGAAACACTGACCACTATTGAACTGGTTTCCCTTATCAAGACAGGTGATGTCTAATCTCCGTGCACATCCTGATTTCCCAGGAGTCTCTAGGGGAAGGGAAGGCTGCTCCCAGTTGTGACTTTCTTTGCAGCACTCAGTCCTTAGAAGCCACTCTCTCCGGAGAACATTCCTAGAGCACGTGCACGCGTGTGTGTGTGTGTGTGTGTGCGTGTGTGTGTGAAGATCACCAGCCTGGGGTCATGTTTCCTGAGAACATTCCTAGAGTGTGCGCGTTAGTGTGTGTGTGAAAACCACCAGCCTGGGGTTATGTTTCCTGAGAACATTCCTAGAGCGTGTGTGTGTGTGTGTGTGTGCGTGTGTGTGTGTGTGTGTGTGTGTGTGTGAAGACCACCAGCCTGGGGTCATGTTTGCTGAGAACATTCCTAGAGCATGTATGTGTGTGTGTGCACACGCGTGTGTGTGCATGTGAAGACCACCAGCCTGGGGTCATGTTTCGTGAGAACATTCCTAGAGCGCGGACGCGTGTGTGTATGCATGTGTGAAGCCCAAAAGCCTGGGGTCATGTTTCCTGAGTCCTGGCACCCTGTTATTGACTCATCCCCACTCTACCCCACCCTGGCTATCAACTCATCCTTCCCCCAGTCAGGAGATGGAAATCAAGTAAAATAACAGTTTGTCGCCCCACTAAAGATAGTATTGAGAAAGTAACCTTCCCTGCTTGAAAGCTGTGCCTTTGCTATACAACCCAGTGCTCTCTGTAGGAGATAAAGTTCTGCTGTGGGGGCAGCTAGCTAAAGCTGGGGTGAAGCACCTGGCCGATTCCCCTTTGTAAGCCTGTGTTAGCTCCGCTTGTGTCTTGCATCATTTCTGGGGATCCTCATGCTCTTTGGCCCCCTTTGCTACGTCCAACGCTTCATATTCTTCTTCACTGTATCCTTCCCTACCCTGTGTCCATGGTGCCTAACCATTAGTGGTTATTACACAGACGCTCATCCTGTACCACTCAGCCTTAGCTGTTGCTCCTTCTCCGGGTTTATATACAGAGGAAGGCATGTGAGCTGTGAACCGGATTTTCCCTTGGTGCAGTGGGTGAGCACAGTCCCCCGCTGGCAGCCTCCCTAGCAGTTCCCACCCACATGTGTCAGACCTGGGACTTCCATCCTGGAGGTTACCCTAGGCTGGGAGAGAGGCAAAGGTAGCAAAATATGTCATTTCCCATTTTGTGACAGGTGTATTGAGGCGGAACCTCCATGCCAAACTTGGCAGCCTTCATCAAATGCACATGTGGGACTTAGACAGGCCGCCACATGTCTCATGCCTGCTTGGTACCATGAGACGCTACTTTGGTCTAAACCTCTTCTGGACCCTCGATGGAATTTCTTGGCTGGATTGCGCCTCTCAAAACCTATCAACTGCAGCCACATAACGTTGAAGACAAAGTAATGGCACCAGGGAACATTCTTCACTGTGTTGGGACCTTCTGAGGTTTTCACAGTAGGGGTGTTACCATAAATCATAAGAGGTGCAAAATGAAGAACTTGGGATGGAAGTGGGTGGGAAACACTGCTGAAAACCTCCTCCAGAGCCCTGCCCTTTGAGAAGTCAAAGCTAGCACTCAGAGAAGGAGACGCAGTATCTAACATAGTTAAAGGTATATTATGCCAACCTCGTCAATGAACTCATGTGGGGTTAATTGAAGGGCAGGGAGATCAATGGCTCTGTGAGCCTAGCCTTTCTGGTCTCTTGCTCTCTGATAGTGCCACCAGGGTGGATATGCATTTGTTAGGTCCCTAAAGCAGCTGGAAAGACTCATTTCCTGGGAGATCCCTGAGGAGAAGCCGCATGGACCTACCCTGTTGCAGCCCTGGTTTCTGCAGCAGCCTCATGGAGAACCTGCCAGCGCACGGACTACAATTTCCTCCTGCAGTCCATGTCTCCCCGTGTGTTTTTGGATTGTGAGGAGGACTTTGTAGATTGGTGTCAGACACATGGGATACTATTGGACTGGTGGTCTTAGATTGAACTGGGTTGGGATGCTTTTCAATGTTCACTTAACCTTTATATAAAACTCATAAAATATGAGTGTATGAATTTTGTTTCTCTAGTCTACACAGACTAACACACATGACACCCCCTCTAGATCCCGCCATGCAGCACAGAAGTCACACTTTAATGTAGGAGGGGGAAAATCTCAATTTGGAACAATGAATATCATGGCTGAGAGAAGCCATTAGCCTGTGCAGAACAGGCTAAAGTGGCTGGCATGGATACTTTCCTACTAATCAGAGCAGAAGAAGCGTCTTCTAATTTGCCAGATAAGACATATTCTCGAAGACAGTGACGTGGGCAGTGGTAAGGGTAACTGGAGTAAGCCCACCTCCTCCGCCTCTGCTGCTGCAAGCTGACTGGGCACACAAACACCCTGGGGGGCAATGGCTGAGTGTGGCTTCTGACAATGAATCCCCTGAACGGACAGAAATTTGTGAATACATCCCTGATACAGGTGCTCGTGGTGGGAAGGCTCTGGCAGTCAGGTATCGCCTGGTGGAGGCAGGGTCTCACACTTGCCACTCTCCTGTGTTCTACAAAGAAAGGAGCCCTGCAGCTGGAGGAACATCCATTAACTGAGGCCTGCGCTTCTTTTCGTGGACATAACGTTGACGCAAGATACTCCTGATGACAGCCTGGTGTCCCCTCTAGGACTTGGCCAACATCTGTCGTGAGCACCTGAGCCTCCGTGACCTTGTTAGGAGACACTGGTTGTCTTTGAAGGGGCCCAAGGCTGTGACCACAGGGTAATACGGGCTTTCCTTTTTGCAAAGGATCACAGTGTCCTGTAGATTTTTTGCTGGAGCAAATCCACTGGACAAAGTGCTTCCTCCATTTTTTGCTGTGGCCCTCAGCAGGAAGCTGTCCCTTCTCTGGTGGGAGCTGTGAGGACTTGATCTCAAGGCACTCAGCCAATGCCTTGTCTTGCACAGGCTGGCTTAACCCACAGACTTGGGAGATGCCTCTTCCCGCTAATCCTTTTCCATGCTCTTCTGGATTGGGCCATTTATGAGTCTCCCTCTTGTCAGTGGGAACAGCATCCTTCCTTCTCCTTGTCGAGGGGTCCTGAAGGTTGGGGCTTTTGAGCTTCTGCTGCCCCATGTAACTTGCTCTAGCCACCACGAAGCCACTTGGCCCTTGACATATTGGCTTATCCCCAGTGAACAAATGCTGGGGGCGGCAATGGACCACCTGAGAAGGCAAAACATTGGTGGCAGTGAGCACATCAGTGGTGCAGTCCTGAAGGAGCCCGTCAACAGGACAGCATGGAGAACCATCCTCTGCCTCTACCTCCACCTGGAGCTTAATCTCACTGCACACTCGTGCTGTAAGGCTTGGCTTTTCAGGAACTGGAGCACACTTTCCAGGTAGCAGGAACCTTTTACTACATCCTAGAGCCTCGAAGCACCCCCGGTCCACATCATTGGTTTGAGATTTTGCCAGCACACTGGTTTTGAAAGTGTCTCTATCGTCTAGCTCTATTGAAGAGGACTTCTTGACCACCACCAACCCTGTCTCTTTGGCTCTTGAAGATGGACATTCAGAGTTCACTTCCAATCTGGGGCACAACTAGCACCCTCTTTCCTTGAACCCTTGCTGGTCAGTACTAGATTTGAGGTTTGCTCTAGGCTCTCTCTCTGGACACTTTCATTCTGGAAGGTTCTGCCAAGGATACTGGGCATGAAGGCTGGAAACGGCTGCCTGAGGGCCAATGAGCATCCACTGTCATTATCAAGTGGGGGGTAGGCTGGGGTTCCCTGAACAGGCTCCTCTGTAGGGGAGCAATCAGCAAAAGGACTCTCCAGGGTAGGGCTTGATTTCTTTGGGGTCACTCTCTCTCCCCAGTCTGCCTGACAGGGTTCTCCCAGGACCTTGACAGCCTCAGTTACTAGGTTAGTTCAATACTTAGGGGTGGCTAAGCAGGTGGACTTTGGAAAGGACATTGCGTTGTCTTTTCTTGTCCTACAGAGGTTTGTGGGCTCAAGGACTTTGAGGGGCATGCACCACCTCTGCCTCATTTGGAGCCTTACGATATGCGAGTCCAGCACCTGTTGAGTGCCCGGGCTGAGAAAGGAAAGGCTCTGCGTTGTGTTCAGATCTTCCAGCTCTCCCCAGGAGGCCACATTGACAACATGTGGGTGGGTCAGGGAAATAGACAAAGCGTGCGTGGTCATCGCAAGACATGAACGGCAAACAATGCCAGGGATCTGATCCTTTCTAATCTGCTCCACCTTCCTGCACATGTGGACATTCAGGGTGTTTTCCAGTAGGATTTTATTTGGACCCCTTAGGGTGTAAGTTCCTGCGTTAATCCCCTTGTGTATCCTCAAATCACTTAACTCCTTTGAGTCGGCTCCCGGAGTTCCTTTTGGGCAGTAGTTTCCTGATCCACAGAGAGATAGATTACATTTGGATATTTTCCTCAAGTAATTCCCTTGTCCATTGACCGAGTTGTTCCTCAGCTGGACACCGGCTCTGCAGCACGCAAGCGACGGTCCAGGGTGTGTGCATCTTCCTGGGGACACCGTCTTCATTACATTCTTCCCCTGCTTGTCTCCAGGTGTTGAGCAGGAGCATTCGGGCTGCTTCATATCCAGACAAGTCCCTGGCCATTTTTCCTGAGGCTGCTTTAGTGTCAGAGACTCAAGAGTCCCATTGCCGAGGGGCCCCTGCAATTGAGGGAAGTTCTCTTGGCGGTGGAGCTCCGATTGCTTCAAGCAGCCAGGAAGCTTGGGGTCTGTCTTTGGGGTCTGCACCTTCTGATTGTCCTGGGGATGAGTGGGTTTGCGAAGACAAAAAGCTTCCTGGGGTCGTGGCATCATAAAGGGTAAAGAACTCTCACTTTCCTGTTGTTTCTTTAAAAAATGGCTTTCCAGCTGTTGAAGTGAATTTGGAATGCGTGATTGGGACTTAGTGTGGACGGTAAGACAGGATTCATCACAGGGACTCTTGTGAGGAGGAGGAAAAGGTACTGCGAGTGGGCCACGGGGCTGTGGACCGGGCGGAGTCAGGACTGTAGCCGGCGGTGGGGCCTGGGCTTGGCATGCAGTTGGAAGTAAAAGTTGGAATCGGCCTTCAGTGTAGGGCAAGGAGTGACGTTGCAACAAGAGTGGGTACTCTTTAGCTTGCATTTGAGCTGGTAAGGCATTAGGAATTTCATTAAATAAGACAGTGGGAAACTCTAGGGTGGATCCAGAGACCCTGAGAGCAGCTGCCAGAGACTCCCTGTGCAGAAAAGGTAGACCCCAGAAAAACTCACTGAATTTTTGTGGAAAATGCTTCTGAGGGCTGGGTATCTGCTCTGCTTTGATGCTGGCATTCCAGAAGGGCTGGGGAGGTGCAGTGATCTGCTCCCCATCGAGTGCCTTCAACATATTTAAGGCCTGCAGATGGTATTCTGATACACCCTTTCCTTTTTCTTCCCAAATATTCCATTTCTCTGCCTTTGTGATTTCTATTTCCAGCAGCTTGTGGACATTGGGGTTGAGCAAGGTGGGCCTCCCTACTTCCCCCTGCCTCTTTGTGGGTCCTTCCCGAAAGGTGTCTTCTTGGGGGTGCCAGGTAGAGTGCTCTTTCAGAGACCCAAAGTATTCCAAGGAGGGAAGCTATAAGTTCTTGGCAGCTGCCCAACACTGGGGTGGGGAGGCAGTAGGGAGGCCTGTGGGATCCTGACTTGTGATGGCTGCCATGGCAGGTGTGGAGCAGCGGTTGTGTGGAGATGGGCTCTGCCTGGGCCTTGCCAACAAGTCATTCTGAGAAGGAGTCCCTGTGGGGTGCGGGGCTGGTGAGTCCCAGAGAGTGCTTGGAGGCTGCAGGTAGGCCTTTGAATCCGGGGGTTTGGCACTGGGTGAGGGAAGAGCCAGTGGTGTGGGTGAAAGACTGTCAGGTTCACGGGAATGTGCGCAGTCTGGTGATTGACTCAAGGCGGGTAAGACATGAGAAGTTGAGATGCACATCTGGGCCCGTGGAAGGGTGGAGTTCTGAGACCTAGGTGTCCGGAATGGATGAGCCGCAGAACCGTGTGGGGCGCGCGTACCGACGTGGACTTCAGCCGTACCTCTATTTCGCCAGCTACCAGAGAGGGCTTGAGCTTTCTGTTGACCAAAGCTGCCAGTGTCAAGTGGGTTTCCCAAGTGGCTGCAGGAGACAGAAGGACCAGATTACTGCCAGGACTGAAGGGGCAAGAGACCTAGCAGGCTAGCAAGGGTCGGTGCAAGCTCAGCCCCTCCCCAAGCCTTGATGGCCTGCTCTTCCTGCCCCACCCCACTGCCCGGGACTCCTGTCATTCTCTGCCCATCCCTGAAAGTGTCCCCCAAACCAGCGCATCCCAGCTGCTCTGCAGCCCGAGGCCACACAGGCACCCTGGTTGGAAGATGCACCCCGCGTTGAAGCAGGAAGGTTACTTACTTCTGCCTAAGACGCAAACGCAGGTTCTGAGCGCCATATAGTTCTTGCAGGAAGCTTCGGAAAACTGGAAATCAAGAGAACCGTTATGGTGCAGCCCTCCCAGAGGACCGAAAGGAATGTCACACGGGCTGTGCACTTAGGACGTTGGACTCTCCAGAGCTCAAGGTCAAATGATAGCTTACTCCCACGGGCAGGAGGTGCTTTGGCATTTCAAGGAGCATCGGTTTCCAATATTGTCTGTGGGGTCTCAGTGAGCAATCTGAACCTTGGCAAAGTTACACAGCTTATCGCAGTTACCCCTCAATGTTCCACCTCCAAATCCACCAGAATCTGCTCCTGACACCCCCACTGCTCCCTACTGGGTCCTACCTTGGCCAGCCTTCATCCCATCCTAGGCCCCTCCTGTACATCTGGGAAATATCTGGGTTCTGTTTCCATCCACAATATCCTTTTGTTCAGGATTATTACCTGAGAGAGACGGGCTGTTGCCACTGGCATCCTGCAGAGGAGGGGACAGGAGAGCTTACAGAGCTTGGTTGAATGGGCAGAACCTTACCTTTCAGAGCGTCACCTTTGTCCCTTGACCTGCTGCTTCTCCTTGTCTCCACCTGAGGCTGGGGCACAAGAGAGGAAGTCAGGCTGGAATCCAATCCTGCGTCTGTTCTTTGTGACAAACTGCAGGCATTTACTGGTGATTAGAAGAATGACAATCTCCATGGAATGACTAAAGCCCAGAAACCAGCTTCTGTGTGAGACCTAGAGTGCATTTCTTCCGTCAGCCTTCCTCTGCTCACGGAGAGCACACACTCTCAGCACTCAGTGTTCTGGTGGGCAAGATTTTGATTATGGAGGCTGAAGCTCTGGGCCAGCCCTTGACCACTTCCTCCCCGGGGTCAGCCATGCTTTCTCAATTAGCCCAGACAGAAAAGGAGCCTTGGCCCAGAGACTGGAGCTCAAGGAAAGAGACTGAGGACCCAGTGATGAGAGCTGCCCTTTGAAATGTCTAGTCATCTAGTCCTTAGCCACTGCGTCACTATATTGGGGTTTTTTACCTATTGCCCTCTATAACAACTAGAGATGGGAGGTCTGAGATCTTCAAAGAGAAATATTTTTGAATGCTCACCTTACTGGCAAATGATTTACATATCATACGAGTCAATAGTTCAGTCGTTCAATCAGATCAAGGGCAATGGTACAATCAATGATTACCATATCCATTTTAGAACAACACCCCGCCCCCCCTCCATGGTTAAATTGCCTTCAAAAGGAGTTGTGTAATCACAGTCAGGTCTAAAGCTCTCTGTCCCCTCTGGCCTCCTTCATTTTTTCGTCTTGAAATCAATCCCCCTTCACTCCCTAGCTTCCCGATGGGGGAGTTCTCCACACTGCTGATCTCACAATCCCTCCCTCTGCCATGAGATCTCTCCACCTGCAACTCTGTCAACCCTTGTGTCCATGATCATGATGCATCCACGCCTCCTGAGCTTCACAAACAGGGAAAGCCAACAGAAATAATGAAAATCAACATAAGCCGGCAAGGATAAAATGATACCAATGCAGTGAACAAAGTCCTAACAGTGAGTAAGGACGCACCAGCCCTCATCAACATTCCAAAGCCAGGGCTGATGGTCTCTTCTTTCTTGAGATTTCCCCTATCAGGAAATTAATTACGAAAGGAAAAATTTATAAAACGAGGAAAAATCAATCTCTCCTATGGCTGGGTTGAGAATTTCTTACCTTTATCCTTTTCCTGGGTGGTCGCACAGGTGGAGTATTTGGAAGGAAGGGGAGGACCAGGAAGAAGCAACCCACTCCATACAGGATGGCCAAGGTCAAAACAGTGAACCAGGTGGGGTATTGGTAGGTCAGCCAGGAAGCACTTTTCTGTTCCAGCAGAAAGAGAATCTCCTCCATCTTCTGGATACAGCAGTTGCACTCAGGCAACTGAGCACTCTGAGTCCCCTCTGGCTTCAAACCCACTTGCATCACAAACCTGGGCCCACATCACTAAAGGGTCACAGTGGGGTGGGAGGTGACAGCAGGACAACACATAATCCCTCCCTCTACCCTCCAGCTCATCACATCCCTCCCCTGCTCTGGTCTTCTCTCTCCCACTGCCTGCTCTGGGCCTCCAAAGTCACCAGCTGCACCTGATGGAATGGAATCTTAGTGCAAGTTCTTATTCATTCCACCTCCCACCTAGGTATTACCTGCTTCCTTGGCAAGTTGCCTGAATCATGACCAATTTCATAGGCTTAGAATATCTGAAGTTGTCTCTGTCCTCAATGAAAACCTTCCCAAGTCATGATTTTACTTTGTCTTATCCAAGATAGAGAACTTAGGTTTATGTAACATTTATTTAGCTTTATGAATGTTGGATGAAAAGCTTGGAATTTGACTTCTATGACCAGGAGAGTTATTCAAGAGCTGAGGTATATCTCTCCCAGGAGAGAGATCTAACAAATTTTCTGCCAGATGGTACATTTGGGGAGACAAGGAACACTTAAGCATTAATCATTCTTAACAGTGTCCCCTGTAAATCTTCCTTGTGTGTGACTACTGCCCATTTAGGGCTTGCTCTGGGAACACTTGATGGGGTAATAAGCCTTGCAACAATTCAGGCTCAAAGGGCAAGCATCTGGCTGAGCAAAATAAAGAGATAATATGGATTGAGTTGTGTCCTTACCACTACCACTTGAGATATTCCCCCAAAATTCGTTGGAACCCTAACACTGAAGGCTATAATCTGATTTGGTTATGTGAGGGCTCTCTCTGGGAGAAATGTACCTCTGTCCTTGGCTTCACACAAGAACCAATTGACGCAGAAACCTAGTTTGTGATCCAAGTGACTTTATAAAGGATAGAGGAGGCAAATATGCTCGTGGGGGGTGGGGGCGGACTGGACAGCCCACGCGCGCTGGGTTGCATGACAGCTGGTTTGAGGCTCCCACCCATACCCTGTTGGTAGGCATGGCTGACGGTACTGTTTGACCCCATTGACTGAATTAAGCCCACCTGGTCTAGATGGGGGCCCGCCCAGGTTGACCTGCTTCCTGTCACAAGGACCTAAATGTGTGCATCTTTCCAGCCTGAAGCAGCTTTCAACTGTCTGTGATGGGGAGGAGGTTTGGCATGCACAGCGACCACCCTCAGTTCTGCCTCTACTTACCTAACAGGTACACGGCATTTCTTTTCTGTTTTTTAAAACAACAACAAAAAAATCATTTGTAATCTTTCTATTCCAGCGGTGCTAGGAGCAAGGCAGAGGCAAAACCCAAGAACAGGGTTCTTCTCTGTTGAAGCGCGATAAACTCACGGGGAAGCAAACAAGCATCTTCATCCACGTGAAGTGAATCTGTGAATCAGCAGCTCCCAACTGACCAAAGCACGCACAGAGCAGCCCAGCATCAAGGTCCGTTTCTGTGCACTGCTCCCACTGTGAGGAAGAGCTTCATGTGCATTAATAGGGAACTTTTGTAATATTTGAATTTTGAATAGTGGTTTTTGTCAGAAACTGGAAAAAATCTCAAAGCCTGAAGAAACTCCTTTCTAGTACTGAACATTCAAGGGAGCCTGTAGAAGCCTGAAATGATTGCTAGGTGACCACCTGGATCTGCTTGTTGAGTGAAAGTGGCAGAATAGCAGCAATAGAGCAGCGGGTCCATTCTGACCACTGACACTCGTGGACCTGGTTTACAGGCAGTAGAGAAGAAGATGAGAGCAGGTTGACTCGTTTGAAGTCCATGACCTACTCTGAGGGGACTAGAGTTGTGGAGAATTGGTGATGGGGCCAAGGCCTAAAGGCAATGCGACCAATGGACACTGAGGTGAGGCCAAGAGAGGGAGCCCACATTGACTTGCCCCGAACCCGACCAGATGAAGAGAAGAATGTTGAGCCTGTGCACTGGTACATACTGCTGCAGACTGTATAGACGAACTGTCCTGCTTTGACTTTCTTGTGGATGTGGACTTCACAAGGTTCCAACTGGCATGAAGACTCTTTATATTGAAGAATATGATTGTCTCCTCAGAGCACTGGGTTGATGGAAGTAGGCAGTAGAGAAACTGGATAGCCAAAATGGGCCAGATAAAGGCGTGAAGTGGCTAGCTTACAAGATTTCATAGATACTGGAATATATTCATAGAATTATAGGATTAATATGTGGGTGTACCTTACCTGCAATTGTTAAGCATAGGATATTTTTGTTTCATCACTTACAGAATATTATGTTTAAAGGAGGGTGGCACGGCGTGAAATGTATGCATTTTCATATTATACTGTTAGATACTGATATGATTCTATTATTGTTTTGAAATTATATACGGCTAAAGAATTTTGTGAAAATGTCAAATGGACAAGGGGTAGTCTGTTGTAGTTATACAATCTGGTGTCAATTTGGGACTTGAGAGGATTAAGAGTGAAGGGGTAGACTCTAGTCTCTCTATTGGGTTATGGCCAATGAGGCCTCTTTGTGGGCCTGGCCTTCCCGTCAGGGTTCTGGGAAATCTGGTCTTTCCTCCTTGGAGGCAGCAGACTATCTTTCTGCTCATTCCCTGAGAGATGTCCTACTAACAAGACACATGGCACCACACTGATAGAACCCATGCCCTGGGAACTGGAGGAGCCACATGGAGACCCTGCCAAAGCTGAGATGCTTCTACCACCACTGGATGCAGAAGACTTTGCAACTACTGACCTGTGATCTTCCTGCATTTGGGGTCATTGAAGGTGTTTCATGAGTCTGAAGAGAACATTATAGATTGATATCAGACATGGGCTAATATTGGACTTATGGACTTGATCTTGGTTGGGCTGGAATGCTTTCTCAATATACAACTGTTCTTGTATATAAAGGTCTTTCCTATACACATATGAGTGTGGATTTGTTTCTCTAGTCTACCTGGATTAACACTCATGGATCACTTTCAGGACTGTAAGTTCTGTTCCCCTGACTGCTGCAAAGTATGTGACAGAGAAGAAAAGGGAGAAGAGTGAACTGTACCCATTTATTGAGGTAAGAACAGTGATGAAGGAGAATGGCCGGTTCCCCAAACTTCATGAGTGGAAAAATGGGCTCTTGGCACAAAATGACATTCAATCTTCACCAAGAGATTCAGGGTTAAATTGCTGCCCTATCTCTGACCTCAGCTTTTGTTTTATTTTAATTCTCATATAATTCACATATATCATTCAATACTTCAGTCATATTAAGATTTGTGTAATCGTCACCACAATCAGGTTTACAACATTTCCTTCTTTTATATTCATTTTTGTTAGCCCCCCCCTCACTCCCCCAAATCTTCCCTGCCTGTCCCTAGGAGATTGTTAATTCTGTTAGTGTCTCTCTGGATTTACCTCTCCTGGATTTCATATGTATTAAAAAAAATACAAAACAAAATCAAGAAACAAGTAGAAAAGAAAAACTAACAATGATAAAAGAGAGAAAAACCTCAATCGAACAGAAAGTGAAAAATACTAAAAACTGGAACCAAATTAAAATTAGTCTGAAGAGATCAAATGATCAGCTGTTACATTTGAACTTAACTGTATCTGTTCATGTCCATGGGCTGTGGTCAGAGGGAATTCACCCCGCATGTGCATTTGAGTCCTTTTGCAAACTGGGTGTTCCGAACTTAAGCTCTGATTCTTGTTCATACCTGCAGATTGAGATTCTATTATTTATCACCCTGGCATCACACTGGCTGTGCTGCTTGTTCTGGGCGGACTTAGTTGACATCTCACTTAGATGGCTGCTTATTTTCAGAAAAAAGGTTTAAGTACAAGGCCCTGTTCTTTGTGATAGATGTGCACCATCTGATTTCAGGGTTTTTTTACACCCTATGCTTTCCAGTCAAATATTCACTTGAGGTAATTCAAAACACTCACTTGGCTCGATGACGCCAGAATAGCTCCCCTCCATGCAGTTCCATGGAGCTCAGCATAGTTAGGGCGCAGAGATGAAAAGACGATTGAACCATGTACTGAACGTTCAGGTTTTTCCCTGCTTTTGAAAATCTGTTTGCGCTTGTAGAGTAAATGTTTTGTACTTTTTAAGAGTGTAAAAAAAATAGATGGAGGGATTCAGAGAAAATGGCAACCAGATAGGACCCATCTATCTGGAGCTCCTGCTGCCAGACCAGAAAAATAGGAAATTAGGTGAAGGAAACGGGGAGGTGGAGTTCTGAAATTAGAACTAGGGTAACAGGGTTTCTCCTGAACCCCTTCTTTTGTGGGATTTCCACTCACAAAGCAAACCAAGAATGCTTTAAAGCAGCACTATAATTTTGACGAAGTGGCAGGCGCCAGATATGCCCTTGCCTGGAGCAGGGATCCCTGCAGGTGGACGCCCTGAGAGGGGGCAGAATCTCAGACACGAGGGGAACCCCACACTGAGCTCTCCATGCGGTTGGATGCCTTGAGCTCACGGTCAGGGGTTGGTGGTGGGTAGCCATAATTTAGAGTAGAAGAAAAAATATATTATTACCTTAGGAAGATCATGGTGTGGGAGAAAAAGGCAGAAAGTCGGGAGTCCAGGGAGCAAATTTAGTTCCAATTGGCCGACTAGTAAACAACCCCCCTGATAAGCTGCATCTCCCCCTCTGGGGGTCAGCTTGACAGCCACCAAATCTGAGCACATCACAAGTAGAATTTTTTTTAAGGGTGAAACATAAATGATTGGTTTAAAACTCAAACCCAAGTCTGGTTGCTCAGCTCCAAGCACCACATAGGGGAGTCCCTTAACATAAATCAGCATAAGAAGCAACCTAGCTAAGGAATGCCAGAACTCAGCCACAGGGCCCGGCAGCTTTTACCATAACAAAGACCCGCTGTAGCAGTGTCAGCCTTAAACAGCACTGAGCTGTAGCCCAGAGACTGTGGGAGACAATTTCATTCTAGCTGGCCAGAGGGATAAAAAAGAAAATCCTCTGATCTAGGAAGCATCAGCAGTCTAGATAGGACAACAAGCTTCCCTCTCAGTGATTCTAAACATAGCTGGGGAGGCCCTGTCGGTCTTGGAGCCCTAGACGGGGCTGAGGGAGCCCCCCAGTGCCCCCTCCCAGCCCCTGCTGCAGTGCTACATGCAGCACAAGGCAGGTACTCCAGCACCCAAGTGACCCCTGGCCACGGGCGCGATCTTGCTTTTGAAGTAATCTCACACAGCATCTGTGGAACCCTACATCAGGGATGGGAAAGTCCATTAACGCATGCCCAGGAGAGCCAGCATAGGAAAGCTGGATTTTCCTGCCCGTGGGCTCCGATGGATGTTGCACCTGGAGCAGCCCACCTGGGCCAGATGATTGCAGTTCAGCCAATGGGATTGACCTGGGGTCCTTCACCAGCCTCCCCGGGAACCCTTGAAAAGGCAGGAACCAGAAGGGAGAGGGGTGGTCTGGTCGTCTTCCTGGGAGGAGAGAGATCCTTGCATGACCTGAGGCAGTCTCTGCCAGGCCCCATGGTCAAAGGAATCCTATGGGTGCCTTGTAAAACCTGAAGCTTCTTTTAACTCTCATTAAATTCACTTGGATCACGAGCCCGGCTTCCGCATGAAATTTTTCTCGCGGGGAGCCAAGGACTGGGGTTGGAATTTAGGCCAGAGAGAGAGACCTTACAAGTCCATGACCCTGTGACCTTGAGGAAGAGTTGGAATTCCTCTGGCCTCAAGGACAGGTGATCAAGTATCATTACCTCCTTACCCACTGCTCTACTTATTCTCACTTTATTCACTAGCCCTTCTAACTTTTCCACCGCACTCAGTTTCAACGTGCTCAGGTTGGTGTTGGGCTTTTATTTACTCGCTTTCTTCTTTATCCCTCTTTTTTTCCCCTTTTCCCCTCTTTTTCCTCTTCTCTCCCACTCTCTCCTCTCATATGCCACTAAAGGCTTCCAGGTCACTTCCCTCCGCTTAGGGCAAATCAACCCAAATAGCAGGAGGCACTCCAGCCTGCCCTGTGTGGGAGTGCTGTACACCACACAAGGCACCTGGGACAAACACCTACAGTGCGCTGCACCGTTGAAGAAACCTCCGTCATGCCCCTAAGGTGATCTCGTCAACTAGGGCAATTCTGCCCAGCACCACTGGGTCCCGGCATTAAAAGGGCACACTGACCTGCCATGTTGGAGCAGTGTCTAAACCCCTCTGGCCCCTCATCCAAGCAATCAGGGATCAGCTACTACTTTATACTTTATTTCCTCCTTCTCTCTCTCCTTGCTCTTTACCATCACAGCCAACCTTAGTGAACTCAGTTGGATTTATTTCCTTCTTTCTCTTTATTCTCTTTTTCTTTCTTTCCTCTTTCTGTCTTTGCTTTCTTCACCTCTCTCTTAGCTTGTACGATTCTCTCTGCTCCCTCTCATTGCTTGCACATACCACTGCTGGTTTCCAGAGCCCTACACTCTGCCTAGGGCAACCCTGTCCTCCTAGTGGGCAGCCTGACCCCTAAGATAGTACTGCACACAGGACGAGTCAGAGCTACACACAGCATAACACAGGGTCAGTTATTTCTTTAACCATTTAAAAAATACTCTCTCCTCCTCCTTCCTTTTCTCTTCTCTCTTTTTCCTTTTATTGGGCTCTTCTTACAGGTTTTCTGCTTTTCTCCGCTCCATCTAGCTCTTCTCTACTTCCTACCACAGCCTCCACAGATTTGGTTCTCCTTTTTAGTTGTTTTCTTTTCTTTCTTTTTTTTTTTTTTTTTTACTGTTGTCACCTTTGTTTACTCTGTGCATTTTAGTTGTCTGTGGGTGAGTGGTTGTCAGTCTGGTTGGCATTATTGCCCCAGTCTGTGTCTTCCTCTTTCTCTCTTTTTCCTCTCCTTTCACTCTCTTTCCCATCACAAGACAATAGCTGTCTCCAGGCCACTCCCCTCTGCCTAGGGCAAACCTGAAGGCCCAACTGAGGGAGCTCCCACCCCCCACTTATTGGCGTGGCAAGCAGCTGGGGAATTCACGCTGGTCCTCTCCCACACACTAAGCCACAGGTTGTTCTCCCCTATAAAAAGTGGGGGCATCCCCAGCCTAAATCCTGAGGTCCTACAAGTGACTGTGGGAAACGCCTGACCACCACTTGTGAGGCTCCACGCTACTGTGGGAACATCCACCCAATCTCCAAGGCGATCTCTCTGTACATCCCCTTGTCTAGCCAGATTTGTAAAGTAGAATTTGGATCATGATAGTGGGGGGAGGAAGCATTTAGGAACTAGAGGAAACATGTTTCATTGTTGCTACCCTGCACCCTGACTGGCTTATCTCGTCCCCACATCCCTTCAGGAAGGGGGTGTCCAGTTACCTACCAATGGGCTTTGAGTCTCCACTCTGCACTCACCCTCATTTACAATGACATGATTTTTGTGTTCTTTGATGCTTGATATCTGATCCCTTCAACAGTTCATGGTCACACAGGCTGGTGTGCTTCCTCCATGTGGGCTTTGTTGCTTCTGAGCTAGATGGCCGCTTCTTTATTTTCAAGCCTGTAAGATCCCAGATGCTATAACTTTTGATAGCCAGGCACCATCAGCTTTCTTCACCACATTTGCTAGTGCACACATTTTTCTTCAACCATCATGTTGGAAAGGTGTTCATCATGGAATGCCAATTTAATATAACGTGTTCTTGCATTGAGTAAGTATTTGGCAATGTCCATCTACTGCCTTAATACTAAGTCTATAAATATATGCACGTTGATCTATTTACGAACCCTCCTGTATAAATATATTTACATATGTACATGCCAGTATGTAGACCTCTAGAAATACCCTTTGTCACCTAGTTCTTTCCTCTATTTACTTTTACTTTCCTCTTGTCCGACTATCATGCTCAGCTTTCACTTGGGTTTGAGTAATTTCTCTTGGTTACATTGCCCTTGCTGAATACCTACCAGGCTTCTCACACCCTCCTTGCGACGGATTTTGGATTACTTGTTGCTCCCCTGTCGCTGGATTGGTCAGCATCACCTCCTTACCCCCTCCTCTCTCTCTCCCATGTCCCCGGGAACCATTGGTCCTGTTGTTTTCTCCTCCAGACTATTCTTCCAGCCTATCTTATCTAGATAGATCTGTTGAGATAATAATATGCACCAAAAATCAAACCATAGCAAGATAGGCGATGGGTGAGAACACAGTGATGACAAAAAAACAACAACAGAAAACCAATGATCAATAAAAGAGTAAATTAATTAAAAGACAAAAAAAATTTTTAAGAAAGAAAAACCTGTAAATAGATCAAGGTCTGATTTTTTTTTTCTATAGGTGTGTCCTTCAGTCAGGTCTGATGGCGTATCATGCTCTGGCCCCAGAGTCTGTCCTTTGTACTCCCTCAGGGGCTACCCGCTCTGCTCCCATGGTTGCTCTGCTGCATGCTTTTAGTGATTTGCCTCCGTGTTGGAGGGCCAGTCGGGTCAGTCCCAACACAGAGTCTCCGGTATTGTCCCCATAGGGCCCTGGGCCAGCAAGGGATGGCATGTCTCATAGTGGGATCAGCCATATGGTCCACTCTGTACATTGGCTGTTCAGAGTGCCAAAATCATCCTCCAAGCCTGGTGGACCAGTGTGTGCTCCACTCTCTTCCTCCCCCTTCATTTGCCCCTGTGTGCTCTGATCAGACATGTCCATCTCCCCTAGCTACAGGTTCAGTGCCGTCTTCTAAAGTAAATTCTTCTGGGCGGAGGGGCAGTTGTCCACGTAGCTGGTATGGAGGCTGGACCATCCACTTTTCATTTAGGATCAAAAGCATCTAGCTTTTAGCATTAGGTGCTATTGAGTCAGTTCCAACTCAAGGCAGAATGAACCACTGCGCAGTCCTACACCATCTTCAAAACTGTTGTTATACTTGAACCTAACATTTCAGCCTTTTCCAGGGACTGGCATCTCCTGATAACATACCCAAAGCATGTGAAGTCTCCCCGTGCTTGCTTCTAAGGACCTTTCAGACTGTTCTTCTGACACAAATCTGTTCATTCTTCCAGCACTCAATGGTATTTTTAATATTCTTGGCTAGTGTCATCTTGATGGGTTGAAACACTATCTCGCTCTAGTGTTGATGTACATTTTTCTGATGCCTAATTATACTGAGTATCTTTTAAGGTAATCATTTAATTTTTATGGCATTTTGAAAAGATGTCAATGAGGTCTATTTAATTTGTGTTCAGATGGAAACACATAACTCAAACTAATATATGTGACAGTAGAATAAGAATCCATTTTATCCTAAATACTTGAGATATTTATACAGCCTACTCAGGTTTTTATCAACATAGATAAGGTGGCGGTGGTGGTGGTGGTGGTGGTTGTGGTGGTTTTGGTGGTGGTTTTTAAGAGTTAATCTCTAAATAGGGGGCTGTAGTACTGAGCACTGAATCTCCTTTGCTTGATTAATTTTTATGTTAGGGAAGTAATACAAGGATTCCATCAAATGACCCATCAGTTTGAGGAAAAAGCATATCAGAATTGATGGTCAAAGCCTATATGGCTTTATGGTTTAGTCTCTAGGGGTATGTAATGCTCTTGTGAAAATAGTATTCCTCATGATAATAACGAGGAACTGGTGGGCTTCCAGGGCTGGGAGCTGAACTGAGGGGCAGTTCTACCCTGTCTAATAGGGTCACTATGAGTTGGCAAAGACTCGATGGCTGTCAGTTTGGTTTGTTTGACTTGAGTACTGGCATTCAGTGTGTTTATCGAAATCAATAAATTACAAGCATTTTTGATGTCTATTTTTTACATACAAAATTTAAATCCCCCAAGCCTCTGAAAACTGCGAAGATTTCACAGCACTAGGTTGGTACTCTCCCATCCAAGAATCAGTGAAACTGGCAGGGTGTGAGGCATTCAGGCTCCCTCAGTTCCTCCTGCTGCCTTCCCTGACCCTGGTCACTTGCTTCTATTACCTCTCTTGGACCTTACATGCATTTGAATTAGAACACCATAGAGTACAGTGCTCTACATGTGCAGCAGCTCTAACCATGTCACTCTCTGTCTCTATGAAGCCTCTTCCAACAAAATTCAAATGCGATTGTATGTGCACACATAAACACACGCATGCACCAGAGCACCCTTCTTAACAGAGTCAGGAGGGTCTCTTAATTATTTGCTGTCCTCACTTTGGACACAAATCCCTTGATGATGAGTAGGAGAAAAGGAACATCAGGTAGTGGGGGAAACCCTAAGGAGGAACAGAGGAGAGCTTTAACTAAGAATAATGCTACTAGGGGAATGATGGCATGTGAGGAAAATTAGATACTTCCAGACTGTCAGATTTTTCCATACAGCAAAATTAACTTTTCTAGTTTTGTCTAAAACTGGCCCCAGGAAATTTCAAATAGCACATCTCAGATTATCTAACCTACAAAGGAGTAGCCGGCCTTCCACCCACCCCCACCCCACCCCCGCCAAAAAACCAAGCGGTACAAAGCTCCACTGGGTACACATTTCAAAATATACATTCTCCTGTTTGGGCAGGCATCTGGCAACTTGCTCTGAGCTAGTGCACCCACACTTTTTTCCCAAGGTCATTGCTGGTGACAAGACCTTGTGCTCTTCTCACAAGCCAGAATGCAAACATAAATCAAGTCAGTGTAAGACGCCATCATCACCTCACTCAAATACACCTCGTCAAGTGAACTCAAACTTCAAGAAGATGCTCATTTGTTTGGTTTTCTTGATGTGAGGGTGATAGTGCATTTGGAGTTTAGTCATTGCACTAGGTCAGACTGTTAATCAAGCTTCCTATATAGAGGTTCTGAAGATATTGTGTAAGAAGGTCTGAGTTGTCTGGCTAGACCAGAGCTTGCACACTGCTATTGACTAGAAGTTCCGACACACAGAATCCAGGACAGATAAACCCCTCAGGACCAATACTGAGAGTAGCAACACCACGAGGGAAGGTAGGGGGGAGAAGCAGAAGAAAGGGGAAACCAATCTCAATGATGGACATACAGCCCCACTCCACCACCCAGGGGAACAAACAGCAGAAGTTTGGGTGAAGGGATACAGCAGAGGCGTAAAATATAAAAATAAAAAGTATGTATAAAGTATCAGTGGTTCACGTGGGTGGGAGGAGGGGAAAAAAGGAGCTCAAGGAGAAAGAACATGTTTGGAAATGATGATAGCAATGTATGTACAAATGTGCTTCATACAAATTGGTGTATGAATTGTTACAAGAGCTGTAAGATCCCCCAATAAAATGATTTATTTAAAATAAAAAGGACTGATTAGTGGTAGACAGGGGACTGGTTTTGCCACCATGACAGTGCACCTGCTCACACACAAAAAACAGCATGCCTCTATCGCCCGATCTGATCCCAGCACACCGAGGCAAAATACTAAGGGTGTACAACAGAACAGGAAGGGGAACAGAGCAACGAAGTCCCCAGGGAATACCAAAAATAGACTTTGGGGCCAGGGCTAGCTGACCCATCATACTCTATGAGAAAGCACTCCTAAAGGCCAACAAACAGTCCTTGAACTAACTAAAAGCTTTTCTTTCTTGTGTTTTGTTTTGCTTTTTGTCATTGGCTTGTTGGTGGTGGTGTTGTTCTTTTGTTTCATTTTGTTGCTTGGGTTTGCTCTGTCTCGTTTTTGTGCATGCTATGATTTCCACAGGTCTGTCTAAATGAGATAGGCTGGATGAACAATCTGGAGGAGAAAACAATGGGACTTACAGCTGGGGGAGGGAGATGGGAAAGGGGGGTGTAGGGAAAAAGGAAGTGCTGTTAACAAACCCAGGGACAAGGGAACACCAAGTGATCCAAATAGATGGTGAGGAGGGTGTAGGAAGCTTGGTAGAGTGTGACCAAGAGTAATGTAACCTAGAGGAATTACTGAAACACAAATGAAGGCTGAACATGAGAGTGGGACAATCAGAAAGTAAAAGGAAATCAAGGAAAGAGGTAGGAAGCAAAGGGCATTTATAGAGGTCTAAATAAAGGCATGTGCATATGTAAATATATTTATGTATAACGATGGGGAAATAGATCTATATGCATATATTTATAGGTTTAGTATTAAGGTAACAGATGTACATTGGGCCTCCATTCAAGTACTCCCTCAATGCAAAAATACTTTGTTGTATTAAAGTGGCATTCCGTGATGCTCACCTCCCCAACACAATTGCTGGAGGCAAATGGGTGCATAAGCAAATGTGGTGACTGAAGTTGATGGTGGTCGGCTATCAAAAGTTATACATTCTGGGGTCTTAAAAGCTTGAAGTTAAACAAGTGGTCATGTCGCTGAGAAGCAACAAAGCCCACATGAAAGAAGCACACCAGCATGTGTGATCACGAGGTGTCGGAAGAATCAGGTATCAGACATCATCGGAACAAAAAAATCATATCTTTGTGAATACGGGGGAGTGTGGAGTGAAAACCCAAAGCTCATTTGTAGATAATTGGACATCCCCTTACAGAAGGGTAGCAGGGAGGAGAGGAGCCAGTCAGGGTGCACTGTAGCAACAATGAAACATACAACTTTCCTCTAGCTCCTAAATGCTTCTTCCCCCACAACTAAAATGATCCCCATTCTACCTTACAAATCTAGCTAGACCTGAGGATGTACACTGGTACAGATAGGAACTGGAAACACAGGGAATCCAGGGCCGATGATCCCTTCAGGACCAGTGGTGAGAGTGGCGATACGAGGAGGGTAGAGGGAGGGAGGAATGGAAAGGGGAAACTGATTACAAGCATCTACATATAACCATCTCCCTGGGGGACAGACAACAGAAAAGTGGCTGAAGGGAGATATTGTATAGTGTAAGATATGACAAAATAATAATTTAGAAATTATTCAGGGTTCATGAGGGATGGGGAATAATTATCAGCTGATGCCAGCGGATTAAGTGGAGAGCAAATGTTTTCAGAATGATGAGGGCAATGAATGTACAAATATGATGTATGTATCAATTGTGATAAGAGTTGTATGAGGCCCCAAAAATTGATTATAAAAAAAGAGAAAAGAAATAACAGTATGAAAACATCCCCCGAAAAAGCATGCCTCTCTTGTCCCTCATATCCTAATCACCTGAACTCACTCCATGTGACTTCTTTCTGTTTCCATGAATGAAGGACAGTGGTTTGACAACACAGAAGAGGGGGGGAAAAAAACAAGGGTGTCACCCAAACTGCTGAGTTTGAAAAATGTTTCCAAGAATGTAATCACAGATTAGACAAATGTGTGAAGTGTAATGGAGAGTACTATGAAGGGGATAAAAAATTTAAATGCATAGTTTTGAAAAAATTGTAGTTTTTGTCGGGTTCCCCCTAGTAGCTTCCAATTTCATAGCAACTCAAGCCATCACCATACATCCAACTGACAGAGAAGGGGTGGGTTTTGTGTGTAGGTGGTATTGGTTATTGCACAGGGGCAAGGGACTTCTGGTGGCATAGTACCTTATGCCTTGGGTGTCAACTGTAATGTCAGCAGTGGGGAACCACCAGTCAGTCCTCAGAAGAAAAGGATGAGGCGTTCTACTCCCATAGAGTTAGCCTTTGGGAAACCCACAGAGATAGTTCTGCTCTGATCTCATAGAGTCGCTATGGCTCAGCATCGACTCCATCGAAGTGAGCTGACAAACTAAAGGCAGGAGATCTGAAAGAGGATGTGGAGACGTTGTCTCAGGTACTTTGGACATATTACTATGGTGGAACCAGTCCTGCAAGAAGGGCATCATTTTTGGCAGAGGGTTAGCAAACAAGAGGAAGACCCTTACTTAGGTGGATTGACACCGTGGCTGCGAGAATCGGCTCAAATACAGTAACAAGTGCGAGGATGGCGCAGGACTGGGCTTTGTTTCTCTCTCTAGTGCACAGGCCCCTATGAATCCGAACTGACTCCAGGGCTCTACAACATCAACTACTACAACCCTGAAGTTCAAACCTACCCAGTGGCTTCCCAAAAGGGAGGTGTGGCCATGTGCCTCTGTAAAGATGACAGCTAGGGAGCCCCTGCGGGGCAGTTCTACTCTGTGGCACAGGGGCAGCCAGGAGTCGGAATGTGCTTCACAGCAAAGGGTGTGCTTTGTCTCAGTTTGTGCCTGCTGCTGTTTATGCTATGCACTGAGTTTAACATGTGACACTCAGGAGCGAATGAATGGAAACACACCCATGATGCTTCCATGATGCCAGATGCAAGCTGACACTGTTTCTGAGTTCTGGGCATATTATTTTTTCAGAGATAATTTCCTGTAGCGGTGACACACCGAGTCCTATTTCATGTAAAAGCATCAGCAGCAGAGGAAAGCACTGCACAGAGAGAAGACTATGACACGTAACAGGCTTTCCATAGAGGAACAAAAGGGTAGATGTCTTGGGCTGCACTCTTTTCTTGTATACAGACAGTAAACAAGCTGAACACATCTCACCTAAGCATAAGATTACAACTACTTGAAGCCCAGCTCAGGCATCTGGACAAGAGGCAGCAAGGAAGGATGGGAGAGAGTTAATGGGCTGGGCGTCCCCAAAGGTGCAGAGTGGGAATCAAGGGAGGATCCAGGACGAGCCAAGGCTTCTGGCAGAAGTCTGAGAGGAGAGCAGCAGAAAGGAGCTGCTCTCTGGGTCCTCACAGATGTAGCCAGTGAGAGAGCAGCAGTGCTGCCCCCTGGCGGTGCGCCGAAGGCAGGGCCGCTTCCCCCAGGGCTGGAGAGCTCTGGGGAAAGACAAACCGTGTCACTTTCGATGCCAAGTAAGGGGGCACTGTGTGCCGGTGGTGTACCTATGTTGGCCAAAGCGCTGCCCACTGTGCATTTGCTTCCCACAAGCACAGTTATCCTTCCTCGTGCATCCAGGAAAGACAGTTCTAGAAAAACACAAGCAGTAAAATAAAACACTGCCAGGTCTCGAACCATCCTCACCATTGTTACTATGCCCACTGGTGTAGCCACTGGTTCGAGCTGTTTTATTGCCCGTCCTCCACTTTTTGCCAAGCATCATGTCCTTCATGGACTTGATGTCCCTTCAGGGACTGGTCTCTCCTGACAGCACGTCCAAAGATATCAAATGAAGTCCAGCCATCCTTTGTCCCCATGTTCTCTTGGCAGTCCTTGTACTTTTATTGCTCAGTGTCTGATTATTTGGGACCAGGCCTTATTGCTGCCCCTTCCTCACCTTGGCCCCCAATCCCGACCCCAAGCCCTGCACATCCACTGTGTGAAACCTCCTGTTCCTGTAACCATCCCTGTGCTTTTGTGTGGGGGGTCTAGCTGGGTTCCCCTGGCAATTCGCCAGCTGCCCTTGGGAAAGTTCATGGAGTCGGCTAATTAGTAGAAAAGCCAAACGTCCAGCTGAGATTGGTTTACTCCCTAGCACCCTTGGGCAGGAGCACAGCCCCACTCCCGGTCCCAGGTAGCCAACGACCACACCTAGGTTCTCCGGACTTGGCAGCTGTAACATGTGGCCTGGGCTTCCCCTTCATTTCCTGCTCCTTTCTGGCTTGCTGTCTGACTTTTCTTTGCGGAATTAAAGCTGCAAATTGACAGGATCCCATAAACACTCTAAAGCCACAAAAAAACACCAAATGCCCACCCAAACATGTGAAACTTCCAAAAATCATCCTTAGAAGATTCCCAAACCCTAAACATTCCTAAACCCCATATATGCCCTGAAAACACCATGAAAGCCCTAAGAAAACCTAAAATGCTGGGGGAAAAAAACACATATAATATTAAAAATACCCTAAAATCCCTAAGGAACTCTGCAACATCACTAAAAACACCCTATTGTGCTGAAAAATACCTATACACTCTAAAAAACCACCCCTAAATCCCTTAAACACTCCCTAAAATCTTATAAAACACCCTAAAAACCCCAAACCACCCGAATGCCCCAAACACACCTTGAACGTCCACAAACAACCTAAAAGCCCTAAAAAATCACATGCCACCAAAAAGCCCTAAATGACCGCAAAATTCCAACTCATAGCCACCCTATAGAGGGCTTCTGGAGCTGTCAGCCTTTTATGGGAACAGCTTTATCGTTCTCCCAAGGAGAAGTTGGTAGGTTTGAAACCCTGACCTCATATTTAGCAGTCTAATAATTGCTGGACAGTGCCACCAAGGCTCTACTGGTGTAGTGGGTTACACATTGGGCTGCTAACCTCAAGGGAAACGGTTCAAAACCACCACCCACTCCTTGGGAGAAAGAAGAAGCTTTCTTTCTATTCCCCTAGATTTCTCATTGAAGGTGTAAAGTAACCTGTTAAATGCGCGCAGTGGCAGCAGCAATGTCTCATAACCATGGGGAAATGTGGTTCAGAAACTTCAGAAGCAAGCATCCATCAGTAGGTGACTGACCAGCAGTATTGACTTGGGCAAAGAGAAGGTGACATGGAAGGGTAAGGAGAAGAATGCGTGCAGAGGGCAGGTTGGCAGCTGAGCCTAAGTCCAGTAGAAACAACAGCAGAATGGCCTGTTCCTGGAAGGGCCACAGGAGATGGTGCGACTTCATGTAGCCCCCACTTACATGTGTAACAGCAGCAATTGCCTGAACACGTGGTCTCCCCAGGGAGGAGCCTTTGTGTGGTGTTAAGATGCTGTTACTGTCTGTTGTACTGTGGTGGCCTGCATTTGGCTGTAATGGTGGAAATTTTGCAGCCAGTAGTTCAAATGCCTGCTGGGTCACTCACTGCAGGTAGACTTCAGCAGTTTCCAGACAGAGAGACGAGGGAGGAGGACCTGGTCTTCCACTTCTGAAAGAACTGGCCAGTGTGAACCTTGTGAATGGCAGAACACTATACCTGAACATGAGTACCGCAGGCTATAAGGCATGATGGATTGACACAGTGGCTGCAGCAATGTGCTCAAACATAGGATAGTGCTGGCCTGGAAAATAGTTCATCGTCCATTAAAAAAAATCATTATATAGGGGCTCATACAACTTTTGTTGTTGTTTTTCCCTAAGGGAGAGCAGTGTATTGGTACACTGAGAGGTATATAGATCAATGGATTCGAACAGAAAAGCTACACATATATTCACCAGTCAACAGGAAACTAGCCTTCGAAAAAGGACACAGAAATATCCAAAGGGACAAATTCTGCTTGCTCAACAAATGGTGTTGGACAAACTGAGATACCGTATGTAGGAAAATGAAGCAAGCCCCAAACCTTCCCCCATGCACAGAAATTAACTGAAGAGGGGTTAAAACCTGAAAGTAAACCTCCGGGCTATCATAATCAATTTTTCGATGACCTCATCGGTCAGAAATCATTGTAGGAACGCCAAAGCGTTCTTGTGTTCAACGTCTACATACATAGCAGGTGCTCCAGTAAAGGGGAATCTTGGTGGAGCTGGCTCATCCATTCCTGAAGAGAGTAGAGCACCACGTTGGCCCATCACAGAGCTCAGGTGTAGAATCTTCCTCACTGTCATCCTTTATCTCAGCAGTGTCAGTGTTGGATTATGAATTTCCCAAAGAACCAGTATCGCTCAATTCTGTGCACAATGCTGACTCACTCTCGCTGTATCTCTTACAGCATCAGTTAGTGGGCTTGTTGTCTGCCTCAGGCTTTGTTCACGGAGATCCTCCAGCTAGTTGGTGGTGTGTGCGCATGAGCAGAGGCTTCCTGCCAATCCCCCATGAGTAGTAGAGCTCCCATGGTGTGGACTCCATGTAGGCCCTGTCCAAGACAGCACGCTTACATAGGAGGGTGGGCCCTGCAGCACAGAGGACCATTCCCCCTGTGGAATGGCCTCAGAGACCCACGTCCCTCACTGGCCAGCTGCTGGGGCTGTGGGCCCTAAGCTTCATGCCTGACTCAGGAATTGACACAGGGTGAGGCGACTCCAGTAGCTGTTTTGACTGGTCTAATCCAGCCTGAGATCATCCTTGCATGAGCCCTCTGCCCAGATTATTTTTGTTTCTTTTATGATCATTTTATTAGGGGCTCTTACAACACTAACCACAATCCATATATACATCAGCTGTTTGAAGCACATCTGACCATTAATTGCCCTCATTATTCTCAAAATCTCCACTCTTCACCCAAGCCCCTGGCCTCAGCTCCTCATTTTTCCCCCCCTCAATGCCCGCCACCCATCCCTCATCAATCCTTGGAAATGTACTAATTCTTTTGTCATATCTTCACCCACCTTTCTTTTGAGGTCAATGAAGATCCTTGTAATCGGTTCCCACTTTCCATCCTGCCCTTCCTCCACCCTCCCAGTATCTCCACTCATAACACTGGTCCTCACAGGCCCATCCACCCTGGATTCCCCGTGTTTGAAATTCCTATCGGTACTACAATACCTTCTCTAGTTTGGCCAGATTAGTATGGTAGAACTGGGTTCAGGTTAGTGGGGCAAGAGGAAGCATTAAGAACTTGAGGAGGCGGCCACCCGCCCGCTGGGTGCGCAGGCCCGGGCGTCGCGCGCTACGGGCCGCCCAGCGCAGCCGGAGGCTTGGAGCGCCCCGCAGGGCGCACGGGCGGCCTTGCAGGCGGGGACTCGGGACGCGCCCCTCGACGCCCTCGCGCACCCCACCGTCTTCCTGCCAGCGGGGCCCCCCGAGGGGCTGCGAGCGGGGGTGTCGCAGGACCTGCGGCTGGATAAAACGAGAGACCCCCCTTGGTCAGCAGCGCGAGACCGTGGGGACGCGCGGCTCCTCGAATGTTGCGTCGTCTCATTTCTGGTTCCTCCATCCATTCACGCAGGCCGACCCCGCTCGCCTGATCAGTGGCACACACCCAGCCCAGTAGGAAAAGGAATGCTCTCCCACGTATATGCATTTTAGTTTGGAGTCCCTACAGGGTTTATGTACCCCGAGTCCTGGAGATGGGGATTGGTTTGATCTAACTGCACTTTACTTGCAGTGCGAGCCAGCGCGGCGCGGTGTCCCACTGGAAGCGCCGAGCCACACGTGCGTGTCAACACTTAGGACCATCCCCAAACATGCTTTTGCCAGGTGTCCGTGAGGAAGCCAATCAAGAGGGATCGTGCTATTCGGATTCGGTCCCCATGTCGCCGTTTTCGCCTTGCTTTCTGTTTTTGAATTCGGTTTCCCAAATGTCTGCCTCCAAACGAATACCCAACCAGGGGGTCCGCAGCCCTGGAAGTTTCCGGGGCTGTTCCCCAGACGCGCCTCGGGGGCTGCAAGGACTGCGCGTCGAGACTTTTCCGGTCGTGAAAAGTTGGCGGCGACAGCTCGGGGGCCCTGGGTCACCGGGTGGTGTTGAGCGGGGACTCTGGGGCCCCGGCGTGGGACGCTGGCGGGTGCAAGTTCAAGAGGGTCAGGGGCTGATGCCTCCCCACGCCCCTGCCCTCCCCCAGCAAGGGCGCTCTGGGGTGCTGGGTCCTTGAGGCCCCGGCTGGCGGGGCCGCCCACGGTCAAGGCTTCGGGCACACGCGCGGGTGCGCTGAGGCCTGCGCCGTGCGGGGATCTGGGCTCAGGCAGGTGGTCGCGGCGGCTCCGCGGGCGGACGGGCGCCCAGCAGGACGACCGACGACCCCCGGCGCGTCGCCGGCACCCAGCGCCCGGGCGTAGAGACGGGCGGGGGGGGGGGCTGCGCTCCGCCGCCGCCAGGGCCCCCTCCCTCCGCGCCCCCCCGCGCCAGGTGAGCCGGGCCTGGGCCTCGGCGGGCCGCGGGGCTGCCCTCTCGCCGCCCTCCAGCGCCCCCTCGGGGCAGGGCCGCGCCGAGCCGGGCGGCCGCCGGCCGGGGCTGGGGGTTGGGAGGGGCGGGGGTCGCGGGCGGGTCGCTCGTTCGGCCGCTGGCGGGGGGCGGGGGCCGGGCGGCCGCGCGCGAGGCCGGGCCAGCTGCCGCCGCGCCCTCGGCCTCCGACTCCAGCTCCGGCTCGGCTCGCCCTGGCGGCGGTGGCGCCGTGAGGAGGAGTCCGCGCTCCTCTGTGGCGGCGGCGGCGGCGGCCGGCTCCAGGCCGGGTTTTGGCGCCACCCGCCTGCTGCCTCCTGGCGGCTCCTGAACTCCAGCCCCCTCTCTATCAGCCTCTCACTCCGTCTCAATATGTCTCAAGATGGCGGCCAATGTGGGATCGATGTTTCAATATTGGAAGCGCTTTGATTTACAGCAGCTGCAGGTCAGGCTTCTCCTCTCTCGGCCTCTCGCTCGGGGGTGGGGGCTGCGGGCGGTCGCGGCCTCCCCGGGGGCGCCGGGCTGCCTCGCCGCCGGGGGGCCGCGGCGGAGGGGAGGAGGGGCGTGCCGGGAAAAGCGGGGCCGACTCAGGGACAAGTCCCTCTCACTCCCCGGCCCCCATTGATAACTCGCTTGATCGGAAATTGATCCTCTTTGTTCAATTCATCGATCAGCCCAAGATGGCGCTGGGAGCCACCGCTGCCACCGCTGCTCCTGGTGTCTGCCCCCTCCCCTGGCGCCCCCCCCCCTCCCCCGGCCCCGAGCCGCCGCCGCCGCGGGACCGGGGAGGGGGCGGCCCGGGGGCGGCCCCGGGCGCCCGCAGGGTGCGCAAAAATAACAAAAAAAAAAGAACTTGAGGAAAGTTGTGTTTTTCTTTGCCGTCTCATACCCTGTATTCTTTTATCTCCTCTCTGAGATCCTTCTGTAAGGGGATGTCCAGTGCACTGCAATTAGGTTTTGGGTCTATACCCGGCCGTCCCCTCTCATTCTCCATGATAAGATTTTTTTGTTCTCATGATGCCTGTTGCCTTATCCCTTTGAAACTTTGTGATCACACAGGCTGGTATGCTTCCTCCATGTGGGCTCTGTTGCTTCTGAGCTAGATGGTTGCTTCTTTACCTTCAAGCCTTTAAGACCCCACACGCTATATCTTTTGGTAGCTGGACACCATCGGCTTTCTTCATCACATTTGCTTATGCAGCCGCTTTGCGGTCAGTGATCGTGTAGGGAAGGTGAGCATCGTTTAATGCCAATTTAATAGAACAATGTTCTTGCAATGAAGGAGTCCTTGAGCGGAGGCTCTATGTCCATCTGCTACCTTAATACTAAATCTATAAACATATGGACATAGATCTATTTCCCCATGCCCCTTTGTAAATATATGTACATGCCTTTATTTAGACATCTATAACTGGCCCTTGCTTCCCAGCTCACTCTTCTATACCCTTGATTTTCCTCTTGTGCCCACTGCCATGCTCAGTCTTCCTTTGGGTTTCAGTAATTACTCTTGGTTACATTACCCTTGATCACGCCCTACCAGGCCTCCTACATCCCCCTCACCACCGATTTCCATCACTTTTTGTTCCCTTGTCTCTGGAATTCTTAACACCACTACCTTTCTTCCCACCTCCCTCTCTCGCATGTCCTCCAGGATGTGCTAGTCCCGTTTTTTTTTCTCCTCCAGATTGTTCGTTCAGCCTATCTTATTTAGACAGACCTGTAGAGGCAATAACATGCACAAAAACAAGAAAGAACAAAACCAAGCAGCAAAATAAACAAAACAACAAAAATCCAATTACAATAAAAGAAAACAAAGGTCAACAAGATAGAAAAGCTCATAGATAGTTTAAGGACTATGTGTTGGCCTTTAGAAGTGTTTTCTAGTCCAGTCTTTTGGGGCACCAAACCCTGACCCTAAAGTCCACCTTTAGCATTTCCTTGGGATCTTGCTGCTCCTTTTACTTGCTCTTCTGCTGTACCCCCTTAGTGTTATGCCTCGGTGTAGCGAGATCAGTTTGGGGGTAATTCCCACACTGTGTCTCCAGTGTTGTCCCCTCTAGGGCTATGGGTCTTTGAGGGACGTTGTGTCTCATCGTGGGGCTGGCCATGTGGTCTTCTATGTGAACTGACTTCTCTGAGTGGGAACATCATCCTCAAGGTCTGGTGGGACAGGATGTGCTCCACTCTCCCCTTCTCCCCTTCATCTCTGTGTGCTCTGATCAGATAATGTCTCTGTCCAGGAGATGCAAATTCAATGCTATCCTCTGAAATAAAATCTTTGGGAGGGGTTGTGGGGAATATCTGCTCAGATCTTTGGTGGGTCCAGGAGAGAGGGACTGCTCGGCTGGGCACAGCCACGAGGGGCTCAGAACTCTGGCTCCAGAAAATGGTTGTAAGTTTGGCTTTGTTTTTAACCAGTTGTGTGCCTCTGGGTCAACACCTGTGTTTTTTTGAGTTAGTTTTCTGATCCGAAAAGTAAAGGTACTCCATTGTCCAGACTCCCATGTCACCAAGTGATCGATAGGGGCTAACCAGAGCCTGATTCAAATAGTGTGGATCTGTTAGGTGCCTTCTAGACCTGGGGTGGTGATTCTGAGCCCAGGACAACAATAATGTCCGAGAGGTGATATAGGTGGCTCCATATTGAAACAGGAAGACCACTGTGGAGATTTTGTCCTTCCACTGATGGCCACAGGCCACCGCCTCACGTCCTGCAAAAACAGTTTCCCTGGCTCAACAGCCAAGCCAGGGGCCAGTGCCATAAAAATCATATGGCTAACTGGGACAAAGGGCAGACAGATATTTTTTATCATGATGTCTTGAGAAACCCACCTAACCTCCATGCAAATCTTCTGGTGTGAGTTATTTTTGGAAGCAATCATATGCTGACAGTAATTCAAATCTTTCCTTTTGACAATTTGCCTGTACTCTTTTCTGAACCTGAGAAGGTAATCCCTGTGTCCACTAAGAAATTGACTGGCTGGCCTCCTACTTGGACAGTTAGCCTGGGATCCTGGGGACCAAGTGAAACAGAGCACGGACACCTTCATTCAGCTTCTTCAAGCATTATTGTCTCTTGCTTGGGATTTTCTAGGTGTGGATGAGGCCCGTCCTCTCTATTGGAGGGTTGTCTGCTTCTCCTGGGGTATTCAAGGCACTGATTTTTCCAATGTCCTTCTTTCCTGCAGTAGGCACATTGATCCTGCCCCATGGCTTGGCGGTGCCCACAGGTCAGTCTCTCCGTAAGTGGGCCATGCTCTCCTTTTCCTGAGTCTCTGGGGTCTCTCATGGCAATTCCTAGTATTTTAACTAGTTTCTTTGTCTCTGTCGTGGTAGGATCATCTCTGTTGTTACACACCCGCTGAGCCACTTGTACCAAATCACTAAGATTTTTCCCGTCAAACCCTTCCCACTTCTTTTTCATGTCTGAGGCAGACTGAGTAATAAAGGCAATACTTATTGCCCTCCTGTTCTCAGGGCCTCCAGGCCTTTAGGGATATAAAGCCCGTAGGCTTCCATCAGTCACTCTAAAAAGGCACGCAGACATTCTCTTGTAAGAGCCTGAAAATTCTCACTGACCTTAGATAAATTCATAGGTTTTCTAGCTGTTCCACTGAGGGCCTGCAAGAGAAACTGGTGATACCTGGTTGGGCCTTCTGTGCCTTGCTAGGAGTTTGGATCTCACATTTTTCATGCAGTGGCAAAAAGAGTTTCCCTCACATGGGGAGTGCCTGCTGTCTGACCATCATGTCCATTGACTGCTTACTGGGCCTCTCTCTGGCAGGGCTACTGTACCTGTGTTGTGAACAGCACCTGGAGAAGTTGCTGGCAATTTCTGGAGGTGGGCTAATGCATATGGAAAACCGTTTCTATCAAGGAATCAGACCTGCTTTGTCAGAAAAAGGGATTTTGTTGATTCCAATTATACAAATCACTGGAATACAAGGGGATAGATACCCAAAAAGGGACTCAGGGGTCTTCCCCAGGTGTTGGGGCTGCTTGCCTTGAGTGTAGAATGGGTGCTGCCAAATCATCCTTCTTGGGGGGTGGGGCGGTCGAGATCCCATACCAGCCCTAGTGTATGTTGGGGTGTGGACTCAGAAAGGAGTTATGAGTATTTCTCTCTCTCCAGCCCCATGCACCTGACAGGGTGGCAGTGATAATGAAGGGTCGTAAGCTAGTTCTCCCACTCCCAGAGTCCTCCTGCAAAAAGGAATAAAGCTGAGACAGAGGGGTATGGGGAGGGGTTGGGGAAGGGCAGCCTCCACCTTAGTGGTTTTAGGACCTTGGGTCTATTTTTTTTCTGGTCCTGCCATGTTTCCTGAAATCTTGAAACAAGAACCCTTTCTGTTGCAGGAGGAAGTAAGTCTTTTGTTTATGCTGGCTTATTAGTGGCAATATCATTCCACGCATCAATTTTAGGGATCAGATAGGGATGTCCTGGTTCCCCATAAACATAACTATGAACTCTGAGAAATAGGGGAAGGGAAAACGAGTCTTGCATGGGCAAATCAGGAACTCCTTCTGTCCAATCACCTTTAAACAAATTGCGGAGTCTCCAGGCTTTAGGGCTGAAACTACATTCTCTTTGTGAGCGCCTAGAGCAGGGGTCCTCAAACAATAGCCTGTGAGCCACATGCGGATAGCCGAGGACCTTGATCCTGTCCGCCGAGTGTTTGTGCCCCGTTTGTTTGTGTGTTTTTTTTAAACTTCAAAATAAGGTATGTGCAGGAAGCATAGGAATTTGTTCATAGTTTTATTGAAACGATAGTTCGGCCCTCCAACTGATCAGAGGGACAGTGAACTGGTCCCTGTTTAAAGAGTTTAAGGACCCCTGGCCTAGAGAAATCAGAAATCCGTAGTTCTGGGGAGAGCACTCCTGTTAAGGAGGTTTCCTTTCTAAGCAAGCCCAGACAGTGGCAATTGGATCTCGGTGCACCTCGAAATGTTGTAGCCAGTCTCCATTCCCAGAAAGAAAACTACTCCGACCGCTGGCAAGTTCAACAGAAAAAGTTTTTTTTCCTGAGCAGCCCCAGTCTAATTGTCCAAAGGTTTTTATACTTTTGCAATGTGCAGGTGTGCAAGCAGGCAGAGTAGGGAAGCAGGGTGTTGCAGTTAGTCATTCTTAGTTGAACAAAGACTGCTCTGGTCGCTCTCGCGAATCTTCTGAGCATCCATATCCTTTGGGACATTCCCTTGGGCACATCTGCACAGCCTACCTCCCCTACATCAGCTAGTTCATTTACAGTTCATAGCTACTTTATTTACTTTACATGGTGCCTTCTGTCAGCTCATAATGGCTTCACTCTTGTCAAGGCTGTTTAAGCTTTTCCCAGAGATCCTATATAGCCGCCATTGTGGCCATGGGGAAACGGGGCCTGTGACCCTGGCCAAGATGGTGCCCACCAGCCCAAACATGTGGAAGGGCACTGCCTAGGGAGCTGGTTGAATAGACCTGGGAGTTAGCCCTGCCTTGTCCTGGGAGCCAAATATTTCCCTTTTCCCCTCCATTCCCTTTCTCCTGGCTTTTCAAACAAGCTGCTTTAGCCCTATAATGCCCAGCACAACATTTTTATAGCATTTAATTGAAACTTATCTGGTACCAAACTTATAAATTATCAATGTGACAATTTGGTTACATTTCAAAAACATTGCACGTTTTATATATTTGAATGCCATATATACATATTGATAACTATGAAAGTAAAGAATAAAAATGTTTAAAATTATTTCCTGAATTTAAAACTTGAGGCGTTATAGTGTTAGTGTTCTACCAGTGTAGGTTTGTTCCTTGTTACAGGCTGGTTTTCCGTGGCCCAGGCTTAGGCCAATGGCATATGGAACCCTTCCTGTGTAACTGTTACCTTTAGGCTTTCAGTGTTGCTGCTTAAGGCACTTTTGGGGAAAGCTCTTAATACACAGTTCCACTGCCACGATGTTCCAGACAGAAATTCCAATTCCCTTAAGGTTCCCTGAGCTTCCAGATGCCCCTTCCCTTCAGAGATTTGAGAGTCTGCTCCCGCCAGCAGGCATCTTGGAGGGCCATGGGGCCATCCCAAGCAGTGGTTCTCCTAGCTTGTCTAGAATAATGGTTGGACTTAAAGTCGACCTCAGTGAGTTGTCTTTGATCCCTTACTTCTTGCTGGGGCATCTTCCTGAGGCAACAGATTCAGGGCAACAAAGGGCTCGCTCTCAAGTGGGGTTTATTGACCTTGAGGCAGCAAGCTCTACATAGCCTTCTTTTGTGCTTTCTAGATGGGACTTAGCAGCTTCATACTCAGGAATTGCCCCCTTGCATGAATCCTGTCCAATTGGGATAGAGTTGACACAGAGGCTAGACAAACAAAAGCTGATACACTATGCAACTTTATTTGAGAAAGGAGAATGGTGGCCAGAGAATGGTACACTTTCCCTTCTAACCCTGATTCACCTGGAACAGTTTTGTAAAGTGATTGGAAAGTGGGCCGAAATGCCAGAAGTTACAGCATTTCTCCTTTTGAGGAGCAGTAGAGACCTTCATCCCCAGTGCACCCAGGAACCCCTAAGGCAGGCATCCTCAAACTGTGGCCCGTGGGGCACATGTGGCCTGACGACATTTATCCCACCCTCAGGGTGTTTTTGCTGCCTCTGCATGTCCTACTTAGTAGCCGATTCGTGCAATGTGCATAGGAATTTGTTCATAGTTTGGTTTTTTTTAACTATAGTCTGGTGCTCCAACGGTCTGAGGGACAGTGAACTGGCCCCCTGTGTAAACAGTTTGAGGACCCCTGCCCTAAGGGATCCTGGACTTAGGGGTTACTAATCTCCCAGCCCTGAAACATCCCTGAACATTCTACCCGTTGTAGGAGGCACCATGGGAATTTGGTCTCTGGGTAATTTACAAGTCTTTTATTCAATTTGAAGCCAAGAAAATTAAAAATGACTCAGACACTTACTTTCTTTTGATCCCTGTTGACTCCCGCTGTAGTATTCCAATATTACAATTTAACGCTATAACGCATGACCTTTTCATTCCATTCAATTAAATGTGTGTGTATAGATAGATAGATAGATAACTATGAAAGTAATTAATGAAAACAAAATTGGTTTGACCAAAGTTAATAATTGAGGGATAATAGGATTAAATAGAAGCATGGTTCTTATCAGTGGGTCCAAACATTAGGATCATAAATGAAACAGTGATCTCAGTGCACCCAGTAGTTCCCAAACCCTGTACCCTCATAGGGGAAATTGTGGATGCTTTTACTCCCGTGCCTATACTTAGAACGAACAAACACACATGCCTGATAATCCTAGGATTTTTTTTGTTTCCTGTGACACTCACCTAATTTCAAGGGCACTGCCACCTCACAAGCCTAGCCTTGTCTCAGTTAAACTGTTCACCCTTTTGTCCGTTTGTTTGTTTTTCCAGAAGTTCTCAAGTTACCAAGCCCTCTGAACCAAGTGTGCCACCTCTAGGACCACCATCTCCTGGACCACCTCAACCTTATCCATCCTAGACCTGAATGGACAACCCCTCCCAGCAGAGTAGAAAGGGTATGGACTTCACCCTTTTGCCAGCAGGAAGTACCTAAAGATGTCGTCGCCTTGTACCCCAAAGATTTGGGTCCATATCTCTTCAGGGTGTAAATTTTAGGTAGCTAGCATAGGGACTAGGTTGTCCATGATGCATGCTCAGAGGGCCAAGCTAGCCACCCAGGAAAGAGTGGCACACCGAGCGTGCTCAGAGGTCCAGGTTTCCAGTCAGGAAGGCCAGGTACACCTGGGTGGGTGCTGCACCCACATTGACCCACCTAGGCCAAGTAAATTCAATTCAGCCACTGGGGTCCACCAGGGTTGCCTACCATACCTCCCTATCTCTCCTAAAACACAATTGGATCACAAACCTGGCTTTGGCGTGAATTCTTTCTCATGCAGAGCCAAGGACCAAGGTATATCTGTCCACAGAGAGAAAAACCTAGGAAAGCTCTTTGGAGGCGGCAGCACTGCACATGAGTGGCTATTGGATACTGTTTAGATGCATGGCTTTCTATTTGGAACTTTTTTTTGTCTCACCTGAATGGAAAGGAAGAGGTAATACTTCTGGATCACACAGTATCCATGTCCACAAATGAGCTGCTCATTCCACAGTCCTGGCAGTGCCTTTTGAAAACCCTCTGCTTTAGAATGTCACTCCTTGAAGATGGCAGTGGGAGTGGCTGGGGCCAAGTATGCTGCCTCTTACTCCCAGTTGCAGGTTTCTGGATGCTGATTGTATCTCTTACAGCATCAATTAGTGGGCTTGTTGTCTGCCTCAGGCTTTGTTCACAGAGATCCTCCAGCTAGGTGGTGGTGTGTGCGCATAAGCAGAGGCTTCCTGCCAATCCCCCATGAGTAGTAGAGCTCCCATGGTGTGGACTCCATGAAAGCCGTGCTCCAGCCAGCAGGATTACAAAGGAGGGTGGGCCGGGCAGGACAGGAGGGCCATTGCCCCTATGGAATGACCTCAGAACCCCGCCTCCCTCCCTGTCCAGCTCCTGGGACTATGGGCCCTAAGCTTCATGCCTGACTCAGGAATAGACACAGGGTGAGGCAACTCCAGTAGGTGATTTTGCTGATCTAATCCAGCCTGAGATCATCCTTGCATGTGCCCTCTGTCCAGACCTTTTTTTAAATTGTTCATGCAACACTAACCACAATGCATATATACATCGGTTGTGTAAAGCACATTTGTACATTCATTGCCCTCATTATTCTCAAAATATCCACTCTCCACCCCACCCAAGCCCCTGGCCTCAGCTCCTCATTTTTCCCCCTCCATTCGAGCTACCCTTGATAATTTACTAATTATTTTCTCATATCTTGCACTGTCTGGTGTTCCTTCACCCACTTTTCTGTTGAGGTTAAATGTAGATCCCTGTATACGGTTTCCGTTTTCCAACCTACCCTCCCTCCACCCTTCCCGAGTCTGCACTCATAACACTGGTCCTCAAGGGCTCATCCACCCTGGATTCCCCATGTTTCCTGTTCCTATCTGTCCAAGTGTACATTCTCTAGTCTAGCCTGATTTGTAAATTAGACTTGGGATCATGATAGTGGGAGAGAGGAAACATGTAGGAACTAGGGGAAAGCTGTGTTTCATCGTTATTATCTGGTACCTGTCTTGGTTTATCTCCTCCCTGACACCCTTCTGTTAGGGATGTCCAGAGGACTGTAAATGGGCTTTGTGTCTGTACCCAGCACTCCCCGCTCATTCGCAATGATAAGATTTTTTTTGTTCTGATGATGCCTGCTACCAAATCTTTTCAAAACCTCATGATCACACAAGCTGGTGTGCTTCTTCCATGTGGGCTTTGTTTCTTCTGAGCTAGATGGGCGCTTGTTTTCCTTTAAGCCTTTAAGACCTCACATGCTATATATTTGATAGCTGGGCACCATTAGCTTTCTTCACCACATTTGCTTATGTACCTGCTTTGTGTTCAGTGATCGTGTAGGGAAGGTGAGCATCATAGAATGCCAATTTAATAGAACAGTATTTTTGCAACGAGGGAGTCCTTGAGCAGTGGCCCAATGTCCATCTGCTACCTTAATACAAAACCTATAAATATAGGGACATAGATCTATTTCCCCATGCTCATATATTTAAATATGTACATGCCTTTTTTTAAACCTCTATAATTGACCCTTGCTTCCTAGCTTGCTTTTCTATTCCCTTTGATTTGCCTCTTGGGCCCACTGCCATGCTCACTTTTCATTTGTGCTTCAGTAATTCAGTAATTCCTCTTGGTTCCATTGGTTCCATTTCCCTTGATCACTCCCTACCAGGCCTCCTACATCCCCCTCACCACTGATTTGCATCACCTGTTCTTCCCTTTTCTCTGGGTTTCTTAACACCACTACCTTTCCCCACACCTCCCTCTCTCCCATGTCTCCCCAGAAGTGTTGGTCCTGTTTTCTCTCCTCCAGATTGTTCATCCAGCCTATCTTATTTAGACAGACCTGTAGATGTAATAACATACACAAAACAAGACAGAGCAAAACCAAGCACTAAAAGCAACAAAACAACCAAAATCCAATGACAATGAATGAAAACAACTCAACAAGAAAGAAGTGGCTCATCGTTAGTTCAAGGTCGGTTTGTTGGCCTTTAAGAGTGTTTTCCAGTCCAGTCTGTTGGTGTACCAAGTACTGGCCCCAAAGTCATCCTTTGGCATTCCCTGGGGACCTTGATGCTTCGTTTTCTTGCTCTTCTGCTGTACCCCCTTAGTGTTATGCCTCGGTGTGGCAGGATTAGTTCGGGCGCATTTCCCACACTGTGTCTTCAGTGTTGTCCCCTCTAAGGCTATGGGTCTTTGAGGGGTGTCTTGTCTCATCGTGGGGCTGGCCATGTGGTCTTCTATGTGGACTGGATTCTCTGAGTGGGAACATCATCCTCAAGTCCTGGTGTGCCAGGATGTGCTCCACATTCCCCTCCTCCCCCTTCATCTGCTCCATGTGCTCCGATCAGATATGTCCCTCTCTCAGAGCTGCAGATTCACTGCCACCTTCTGAAATAAAATATTTGGCATGGGAAGGTGAGTTGGGTGGGAGGATCTGCTCAGATCATTTGATGGTTCAGGATAGATTGACTGTTCGGCTGGGGACAGGTATGTGGGGCTTAGGGCTCTGGCTCCCAACACTGGTTGTGAATATGTCTTTGTTGTTAACCAGTTGTGTGCCTGTGGGTCAACACCTGTGTCTTTTTGAGTGAGTTTTCTCATCTGCAGAGTAAAGGTAATCCATTATCCAGACTCCCATGTCACCAATTGATTGAGAGGCACTAACCAGAGCCTGATTGAAATAGTGTGTACCTGTCAGGCGTGTTCTAAAAACACCTTAAAAGTCGTAAAAACACTATAAATGCCTTAAAAACCCTAAAACGTCTAAAATATTTCTAAAATGCTAAGACCACACCTAAAGACTCTTTAAAACATCTTAAGACCATTAAATACATGGTAAAAGGCTTTCTAAAACACCCTAATGCGCCATAAGTCTTAAAAAAAAACTCCTTACGTCCCGAAAACATAATAAATGCCCTAATATTATGCAAATGCCTTAAAACGCAAAATAAAGAACACGTGAAGCCCTAAAAACACGCTAAAAGTCTTTTAAAACCCCAAGAACATCCCTACAAAGCAACCCGAAGCACTATAAAACCCTGTAAAAGTCCAACAGCCTAATAGACATGAATTCACCATGAAAGCAAAAAATAATCCAACAAAACCCTAAAGCCCTGAAAACCAAAACCTAATCCCCCCAAACACTCTAAGGCCTTAAGAAGCACCCTAAAATTTTAACAAAACACTAAAAGCCATAAAAACACATATAAGCCTAATAAACACCCTTAAACACTAAAATCACCCTAAAAGCCTTAAAATGTCTGAAAAGCCATAATATTCCCTAAAATTCAAATAACACTCTGAAGCCACAAATAACACACTAAATGCCTCCCAAAACATGTGGAACTTCCAAATCATATCCCTAGAAGATTCCCAAACCATGAACTTCCAAAACCACATAAATGCCCTGAAGACAACATGAAAGCCCCAACAAAACATAAAATGCTGGGGAAAAACACATAAAATATTTTAAAATACCCTAAAATCTCTAAGAAACCCTGTAAGATCACTAAAAACACCCCTACCTGCTAAAAAATACCTATACACTCCAAAAAATCACCCCTAAATCCCTTAAAAACTCCCTTAAACCTTATAAAACACCCTTAAAGCCCAAACCACCCTAATGCGCAAAAAAATTAAATGACCCCAAATGACCTTAAAGCCCTAAAAATCACATGCCACAAAAAAATCCTAAATGACCCCAAAATTCCAACTCAAAGCCAGCCTACAAGTCTTTTATGAGAACAGTTTTATCTTTCTACCAAGGAGAAGTTTGTAGGTTCAACCCCTGACCTATGCCCTTACCATATGAAGTTAGTAATCAGTGGTTTTGCAATTCTTTGAAGAAAGATGAGGGTAATTTTATCAGGAGTGAATTAAACTTGTCTAGTGCCTTGAGTAGAACTGATAACTGTACTACATTGAGTCGTCTGGTCAAGGAGCATGGGATATTATCCCATTTGCTGAGGTCACTCTTGATTTCTTGTAATTTCTGTAGTTTTCCTCATATAAATCTGTTGTTTTTTTATTCAAGTATAGATATAGATATTTTCATTTACGCTTGGCTATTGTAAATGGTACTACCTGAAAATGTGTATTTCATTAATTATTATTTCTTGATCTATTTCTTCATCCTTCGAAATATTATCAGTTTGTTGTGGTAGATAAACATTAGGACTTTGCATAACTTAGAAATATTACATTTCACAGAAAAATCATATTAATTATGTCGACAGAGCTATAAAAGGAATGTTGCCCTGCATATCTTCAGATATGACAGCTGTTTCATTGAGAAATTAAGCCAGACAGACACAATGTGATGTAAATTTTGTTATTTTCATGTGGGTTCCTTCACTCTTCCAAAAAAATTAGGTTCATGAGCCCCTTGGGGAATGAGTTTGAGTTCAGATCAGATGTCTATTTATATATTTGAGTCCTGAAGCCCATTTGATGGACTGTTCTGTTGCTTCCAAAGTAGTCAGTCACTTCCCCACCAATTAGAGAATTTGTCCGAAGCAAAAGTAAAAGTGTGGCGTGCGACATTTGACTGCACACCATCTAAAATCACACTCTCATTTGGTGTTGGCAGTTTTACTTGTATTTCAATTGTAAACTACACTTCAGAGTTCAGGCTAGTGAAAATGTTTCAGTGGAAAAAATTTGCACACAACTACGTGCAGTTTGTGATTCTGTTGTTCCCAAGCAAGGCTATGAGGACAAAGATGCACAAGCATGGGGGGCACTGCAGACAATGTGTGAAAGTTTCCAGGAGCTCAGGGGTGGACAGCGGCTGCTAATTCTCCCGTGCTGGCAGTGAGCTATGTGGGAGGGCTTTGTGTGAGGTCCCTGTGGGGTCTCTGAGAAGTCTCCATAAAGGATGCTGAGAACTTCATATGAAGTCTCTGTGCGAGGCCTCTGAGTCTCTCTGGAAGTCTCCAAGGAAGTATGTGTGTGAGGTTTCTCTCTCGGGTATGTGTGAGTGTCCTTGTGAGATGTCTGCTGAATTGTGGGGGGTGGGGGGCAGGTGTTTCGCTGAGGTCTCTGCAGGTCTGAGTGGGCTTCCCTTTGTTTGACCTCACAGCACCATATAAGAGGACCTGGTGGCAGGGGAAAGGGAAGGGGCTTGGTCCATGCACCCCTTGCTGTTCTTTCAGGGTCTTCTCTCCATCTCCGTGCACTTACCTAGCACGAACGGTAGGGTTCAGCAGCGGGTAGTCCGGTGTCCAGCTCTTCACTCTCTCTAGGAACACACCCAAGCTACCTGCTACCCAAGAGGCCCCAGATCCAGGCTCTGCAGATCCAGAATCTGATTTTTTACTGCCACAGTCACTCCAGAGGCTGCCTTGGCACAATCAGGACTCCAGAAACAACATCATGCTGCTGTACCAGCAGTCTCTGGGGCCTATGTCCACTTCCCTCCTCCACCACTGGTGTCAGTCCCCACCCACCCCACACACACACTTGGTGTCCTGACTGAGGCATGGAGGTCAAGGCTCAGTGGATGTCTTCCTCGCCATCCTTTACTGTTTAGTTCAGTAAACAGTAAACCCTGGCCCACCAGGGGTGTTCTTTTAAGCACATGAGAATTTACTCTAGCGGATCAACTAATCATATTTTGGGGGGCCCTCCTGCCTTCTTCTATAATCTGGTGCCCAGGAAATAAAACCCTGTGTTAGAAGCACAGAGGAAACACTGACCACTATTGAACTGGTTTCCCTTATCAAGACAGGTGATGTCTAATCTCCGTGCACATCCTGATTTCCCAGGAGTCTCTAGGGGAAGGGAAGGCTGCTCCCAGTTGTGACTTTCTTTGCAGCACTCAGTCCTTAGAAGCCACTCTCTCCGGAGAACATTCCTAGAGCACGTGCACGCGTGTGTGTGTGTGTGTGTGTGCGTGTGTGTGAAGATCACCAGCCTGGGGTCATGTTTCCTGAGAACATTCCTAGAGTGTGCGCGTGAGTGTGTGTGTGAAAACCACCAGCCTGGGATCATGTTTCCTGAGAACATTCCTAGAGCGTGTGTGTGTGTGTGTGTGCGTGTGTGTGTGTGTGTGTGTGAAGACCACCAGCCTGGGGTCATGTTTGCTGAGAACATTCCTAGAGCGTGTGTGTGTGTGTGTGCGTGTGTGTGTGTGTGTGTGTGTGAAGACCACCAGCCTGGGGTCATGTTTGCTGAGAACATTCCTAGAGCATGTATGTGTGTGTGTGCGCACACGTGTGTGTGCATGTGAAGACCACCAGCCTGGGGTCATGTTTCGTGAGAACATTCCTAGAGCGCGGACGCGTGTGTGTATGCATGTGTGAAGCCCAAAAGCCTGGGGTCATGTTTCCTGAGTCCTGGCACCCTGTTATTGACTCATCCCCACTCTACCCCACCCTGGCTATCAACTCATCCTTCCCCCAGTCAGGAGATGGAAATCAAGTAAAATAACAGTTTGTCGCCCCACTAAAGATAGTATTGAGAAAGTAACCTTCCTTGCTTGAAAGCTGTGCCTTTGCTATACAACCCAGTGCTCTCTGTAGGAGATAAAGTTCTGCTGTGGGGGCAGCTAGCTAAAGCTGGGGTGAAGCACCTGGCCGATTCCCCTTTGTAAGCCTGTGTTAGCTCCGCTTGTGTCTTGCATCATTTCTGGGGATCCTCATGCTCTTTGGCCTCCTTTGCTACGTCCAACGCTTCATATTCTTCTTCACTGTATCCTTCCCTACCCTGTGTCCATGGTGCCTAACCATTAGTGGTTATTACACAGACGCTCATCCTGTACCACTCAGCCTAAGCTGTTGCTCCTTCTCCGGGTTTATATACAGAGGAAGGCATGTGAGCTGTGAACCGGATTTTCCCTTGGTGCAGTGGGTGAGCAGAGTCCCCCGCTGGCAGCCTCCCTAGCAGTTCCCACCCACATGTGTCAGACCTGGGACTTCCATCCTGGAGGTTACCCTAGTCTGGGAGAGAGGCAAAGGTAGCAAAATATGTCATTTCCCATTTTGTGACAGGTGTATTGAGGCGGAACCTCCATGCCAAACTTGGCAGCCTTCATCAAATGCACATGTGGGACTTAGACAGGCCGCCACATGTCTCATGCCTGCTTGGTACCATGAGACGCTACTTTGGTCTAAACCTCTTCTGGACCCTCGATGGAATTTCTTGGCTGGATTGCGCCTCTCAAAACCTATCAACTGCAGCCACATAACGTTGAAGACAAAGTAATGGCACCAGGGAACATTCTTCACTGTGTTGGGACCTTCTGAGGTTTTCACAGTAGGGGTGTTACCATAAATCATAAGAGGTGCAAAATGAAGAACTTGGGATGGAAGTGGGTGGGAAACACTGCTGAAAACCTCCTCCAGAGCCCTGCCCTTTGAGAAGTCAAAGCTAGCACTCAGAGAAGGAGACGCAGTATCTAACATAGTTAAAGGTATATTATGCCAACCTCGTCAATGAACTCATGTGGGGTTAATTGAAGGGCAGGGAGATCAATGGCTCTGTGAGCCTAGCCTTTCTGGTCTCTTGTTCTCTGATAGTGCCACCAGGGTGGATATGCATTTGTTAGGTCCCTAAAGCAGCTGGAAAGACTCATTTCCTGGGAGATCCCTGAGGAGAAGCCGCATGGACCTACCCTGTTGCAGCCCTGGTTTCTGCAGCAGCCTCATGGAGAACCTGCCAGCGCACGGACTACAATTTCCTCCTGCAGTCCTTGTCTCCCCGTGTGTTTTTGGATTGTGAGGAGGACTTTGTAGATTGGTGTCAGACACATGGGATACTATTGGACTGGTGGTCTTAGATTGAACTGGGTTGGGATGCTTTTCAATGTTCACTTAACCTTTATATAAAACTCATAAAATATGAGTGTATGAATTTTGTTTCTCTACTCTACAAAGACTAACACACATGACACCCCCTCTAGATCCCGCCATGCAGCACAGAAGTCACACTTTAATGTAGGAGGGGGAAAATCTCAATTTGGAACAATGAATATCATGGCTGAGAGAAGCCATTAGCCTGTGCAGAACAGGCTAAAGTGGCTGGCATGGATACTTTCCTACTAATCAGAGCAGAAGAAGCGTCTTCTAATTTGCCAGATAAGACATATTCTCGAAGACAGTGACGTGGGCAGTGGTAAGGGTAACTGGAGTAAGCCCACCTCCTCCGCCTCTGCTGCTGCAAGCTGACTGGGCACACAAACACCCTGGGGGGCAATGGCTGAGTGTGGCTTCTGACAATGAATCCCCTGAACGGACAGAAATTTGTGAATACATCCCTGATACAGGTGCTCGTGGTGGGAAGGCTCTGGCAGTCAGGTATCGCCTGGTGGAGGCAGGGTCTCACACTTGCCACTCTCCTGTGTTCTACAAAGAAAGGAGCCCTGCAGCTGGAGGAACATCCATTAACTGAGGCCTGCGCTTCTTTTCGTGGACATAACGTTGACGCAAGATACTCCTGATGACAGCCTGGTGTCCCCTCTAGGACTTGGCCAACATCTGTCGTGAGCACCTGAGCCTCCGTGACCTTGTTAGGAGACACTGGTTGTCTTTGAAGGGGCCCAAGGCTGTGACCACAGGGTAATACGGGCTTTCCTTTTTGCAAAGGATCACTGTGTCCTGTAGATTTTTTGCTGGAGCAAATCCACTGGACAAAGTGCTTCCTCCATTTTTTGCTGTGGCCCTCAGCAGGAAGCTGTCCCTTCTCTGGTGGGAGCTGTGAGGACTTGATCTCAAGGCACTCAGCCAATGCCTTGTCTTGCACAGGCTGGCTTAACCCACAGACTTGGGAGATGCCTCTTCCCGCTAATCCTTTTCCATGCTCTTCTGGATTGGGCCATTTATGAGTCTCCCTCTTGTCAGTGGGAACAGCATCCTTCCTTCTCCTTGTCGAGGGGTCCTGAAGGTTGGGGCTTTTGAGCTTCTGCTGCCCCATGTAACTTGCTCTAGCCACCACGAAGCCACTTGGCCCTTGACATATTGGCTTATCCCCAGTGAACAAATGCTGGGGGCGGCAATGGACCACCTGAGAAGGCAAAACATTGGTGGCAGTGAGCACATCAGTGGTGCAGTCCTGAAGGAGCCCGTCAACAGGACAGCATGGAGAACCATCCTCTGCCTCTACCTCCACCTGGAGCTTAATCTCACTGCACACTCGTGCTGTAAGGCTTGGCTTTTCAGGAACTGGAGCACACTTTCCAGGTAGCAGGAAACTTTTACTACATCCTAGAGCCTCGAAGCACCCCCGGTCCACATCATTGGTTTGAGATTTTGCCAGCACACTGGTTTTGAAAGTGTCTCTATCGTCTAGCTCTATTGAAGAGGACTTCTTGACCACCACCAACCCTGTCTCTTTGGCTCTTGAAGATGGACATTCAGAGTTCACTTCCAATCTGGGGCCTCCTGGGGCACAACTAGCACCCTCTTTCCTTGACCCCTTGCTGGTCAGTACTGGATTTGAGGTTTGCTCTAGGCTCTCTCTCTGGACACTTTCATTCTGGAAGGTTCTGCCAAGGATACTGGGCATGAAGGCTGGAAACGGCTGCCTGAGGGCCAATGAGCATCCACTGTCATTATCAAGTGGGGGGTAGGCTGGGGTTCCCTGAACAGGCTCCTCTGTAGGGGAGCAATCAGCAAAAGGACTCTCCAGGGTAGGGCTTGATTTCTTTGGGGTCACTCTCTCTCCCCAGTCTGCCTGACAGGGTTCTCCCAGGACCTTGACAGCCTCAGTTACTAGGTTAGTTCAATACTTAGGGGTGGCTAAGCAGGTGGACTTTGGAAAGGACATTGCGTTGTCTTTTCTTGTCCTACAGAGGTTTGTGGGCTCAAGGACTTTGAGGGGCATGCACCACCTCTGCCTCATTTGGAGCCTTACGATATGCGAGTCCAGCACCTGTTGAGTGCCCGGGCTGAGAAAGGAAAGGCTCTGCGTTGTGTTCAGATCTTCCAGCTCTCCCCAGGAGGCCACATTGACAACATGTGGGTGGGTCAGGGAAATAGACAAAGCGTGCGTGGTCGTCGCAAGACATGAACGGCAAACAATGCCAGGGATCTGATCCTTTCTAATCTGCTCCACCTTCCTGCACATGTGGACATTCAGGGTGTTTTCCAGTAGGATTTTATTTGGACCCCTTAGGGTGTAAGTTCCTGCGTTAATCCCCTTGTGTATCCTCAAATCACTTAACTCCTTTGAGTCGGCTCCCGGAGTTCCTTTTGGGAAGTAGTTTCCTGATCCACAGAGAGATAGATTACATTTGGATATTTTCCTCAAGTAATTCCCTTGTCCATTGACCGAGTTGTTCCTCAGCTGGACACCGGCTCTGCAGCACGCAAGCGACGGTCCAGGATGTGTGCATCTTCCTGGGGACACCGTCTTCATTACATTCTTCCCCTGCTTGTCTCCAGGTGTTGAGCAGGAGCATTCGGGCTGCTTCATATCCAGACAAGTCCCTGGCCATTTTTCCTGAGGCTGCTTTAGTGTCAGAGACTCAAGAGTCCCATTGCCGAGGGGCCCCTGCAATTGAGGGAAGTTCTCTTGGCGGTGGAGCTCCGATTGCTTCAAGCAGCCAGGAAGCTTGGGGTCTGTCTTTGGGGTCTGCACCTTCTGATTGTCCTGGGGATGAGTGGGTTTGCGAAGACAAAAAGCTTCCTGGGGTCGTGGCATCATAAAGGGTAAAGAATTCTCACTTTCCTGTTGTTTCTTTAAAAAATGGCTTTCCAGCTGTTGAAGTGAATTTGGAATGCGTGATTGGGACTTAGTGTGGACGGTAAGACAGGATTCATCACAGGGACTCTTGTGAGGAGGAGGAAAAGGTACTGCGAGTGGGCCACGGGGCTGTGGACCGGGCGGAGTCAGGACTGTAGCCGGCGGTGGGGCCTGGGCTTGGCATGCAGTTGGAAGTAAAAGTTGGAATCGGCCTTCAGTGTAGGGCAAGGAGTGACGTTGCAACAAGAGTGGGTACTCTTTAGCATGCATTTGAGCGGGTAAGGCATTAGGAATTTCATTAAATAAGACAGTGGGAAACTCTAGGGTGGATCCAGAGACCCTGAGAGCAGCTGCCAGAGACTCCCTGTGCAGAAAAGGTAGACCCCAGAAAAACTCACTGAATTTTTGTGGAAAATGCTTCTGAGGGCTGGGTATCTGCTCTGCTTTGATGCTGGCATTCCAGAAGGGCTGGGGAGGTGCAGTGATCTGCTCCCCATCGAGTGCCTTCAACATATTTAAGGCCTGCAGATGGTATTCTGATACACCCTTTCCTTTTTCTTCCCAAATATTCCATTTCTCTGCCTTTGTGATTTCTATTTCCAGCAGCTTGTGGACATTGGGGTTGAGCAAGGTGGGCCTCCCTACTTCCCCCTGCCTCTTTGTGGGTCCTTCCCGAAAGGTGTCTTCTTGGGGGTGCCAGGTAGAGTGCTCTTTCAGAGACCCAAAGTATTCCAAGGAGGGAAGCTGTAAGTTCTTGGCAGCTGCCCAACACTGGGGTGGGGAGGCAGTAGGGAGGCCTGTGGGATCCTGACTTGTGATGGCTGCCATGGCAGGTGTGGAGCAGCGGTTGTGTGGAGATGGGCTCTGCCTGGGCCTTGCCAACAAGTCATTCTGAGAAGGAGTCCCTGTGGGGTGCGGGGCTGGTGAGTCCCAGAGAGTGCTTGGAGGCTGCAGGTAGGCCTTTGAATCCGGGGGTTTGGCACTGGGTGAGGGAAGAGCCAGTGGTGTGGGTGAAAGACTGTCAGGTTCACGGGAATGTGCGCAGTCTGGTGATTGACTCAAGGCGGGTAAGACATGAGAAGTTGAGATGCACATCTGGGCCCGTGGAAGGGTGGAGTTCTGAGACCTAGGTGTCCGGAATGGATGAGCCGCAGAACCGTGTGGGGCGCGCGTACCGACGTGGACTTCAGCCGTACCTCTATTTCGCCAGCTACCAGAGAGGGCTTGAGCTTTCTGTTGACCAAAGCTGCCAGTGTCAAGTGGGTTTCCCAAGTGGCTGCAGGAGACAGAAGGACCAGATTACTGCCAGGACTGAAGGGGCAAGAGACCTAGCAGGCTAGCAAGGGTCGGTGCAAGCTCAGCCCCTCCCCAAGCCTTGATGGCCTGCTCTTCCTGCCCCACCCCACTGCCTGGGACTCCTGTCATTCTCTGCCCATCCCTGAAAGTGTCCCCCAAACCAGCGCATCCCAGCTGCTCTGCAGCCCGAGGCCACACAGGCACCCTGGTTGGAAGATGCACCCCGCGTTGAAGCAGGAAGGTTACTTACTTCTGCCTAAGACGCAAACGCAGGTTCTGAGCGCCATATAGTTCTTGCAGGAAGCTTCGGAAAACTGGAAATCAAGAGAACCGTTATGGTGCAGCCCTCCCAGAGGACCGAAAGGAATGTCACACGGGCTGTGCACTTAGGACGTTGGACTCTCCAGAGCTCAAGGTCAAATGATAGCTTACTCCCACGGGCAGGAGGTGCTTTGGCATTTCAAGGAGCATCGGTTTCCAATATTGTCTGTGGGGTCTCAGTGAGCAATCTGAACCTTGGCAAAGTTACACAGCTTATCGCAGTTACCCCTCAATGTTCCACCTCCAAATCCACCAGAATCTGCTCTTGACACCCCCACTGCTCCCTACTGGGTCCTACCTTGGCCAGCCTTCATCCCATCCTAGGCCCCTCCTGTACATCTGGGAAATATCTGGGTTCTGTTTCCATCCACAGTATCCTTTTGTTCAGGATTATTACCTGAGAGAGACGGGCTGTTGCCACTGGCATCCTGCAGAGGAGGGGACAGGAGAGCTTACAGAGCTTGGTTGAATGGGCAGAACCTTACCTTTCAGAGCGTCACCTTTGTCCCTTGACCTGCTGCTTCTCCTTGTCTCCACCTGAGGCTGGGGCACAAGAGAGGAAGTCAGGCTGGAATCCAATCCTGCGTCTGTTCTTTGTGACAAACTGCAGGCATTTACTGGTGATTAGAAGAATGACAATCTCCATGGAATGACTAAAGCCCAGAAACCAGCTTCTGTGTGAGACCTAGAGTGCATTTCTTCCGTCAGCCTTCCTCTGCTCACGGAGAGCACACACTCTCAGCACTCAGTGTTCTGGTGGGCAAGATTTTGATTATGGAGGCTGAAGCTCTGGGCCAGCCCTTGACCACTTCCTCCCCGGGGTCAGCCATGCTTTCTCAATTAGCCCAGACAGAAAAGGAGCCTTGGCCCAGAGACTGGAGCTCAAGGAAAGAGACTGAGGACCAGTAATGAGAGCTGCCCTTTGAAATGTCTAGTCATCTAGTCCTTAGCCACTGCGTCACTATATTGGGGATTTTTACCTATTGCCCTCTATAACAACTAGAGATGGGAGGTCTGAGATCTTCAAAGAGAAATATTTTTGAATGCTCATCTTACTGGCAAATGATTTACATATCATACGAGTCAATAGTTCAGTCGTTCAATCAGATCAAGGGCAATGGTACAATCAATGATTACCATATCCATTTTAGAACAACACCCCGCCCCCCCTCCATGGTTAAATTGCCTTCAAAAGGAGTTGTGTAATCACAGTCAGGTCTAAAGCTCTCTGTCCCCTCTGGCCTCCTTCATTTTTTCGTCTTGAAATCAATCCCCCTTCACTCCCTAGCTTCCCGATGGGGAAGTTCTCCACACTGCTGATCTCACAATCCCTCCCTCTGCCATGAGATCTCTCCACCTGCAACTCTGTCAACCCTTGTGTCCATGATCATGATGCATCCACGCCTCCTGTGCTTCACAAACAGGGAAAGCCAACAGAAATAATGAAAATCAACATAAGCCGGCAAGGATAAAATGATACCAATGCAGTGAACAAAGTCCTAACAGTGAGTAAGGACGCACCAGCCCTCATCAACATTCCAAAGCCAGGGCTGATGGTCTCTTCTTTCTTGAGATTTCCCCTATCAGGAAATTAATTACGAAAGGAAAAATTTATAAAACAAGGTAAAATCAATCTCTCCTATGGCTGGGTTGAGAATTTCTTACCTTTATCCTTTTCCTGGGTGGTCGCACAGGTGGAGTATTTGGAAGGAAGGGGAGGACCAGGAAGAAGCAACCCACTCCATACAGGATGCCCAAGGTCAAAACAGTGAACCAGGTGGGGTATTGGTAGGTCAGCCAGGAAGCACTTTTCAGTTCCAGCAGAAAGAGAATCTCCTCCATCTTCTGGATACAGCAGTTGCACTCAGGCAACTGAGCACTCTGAGTCCCCTCTGGCTTCAAACCCACTTGCATCACAAACCTGGGCCCACATCACTAAAGGGTCACAGTGGGGTGGGAGGTGACAGCAGGACAACACATAATCCCTCCCTCTACCCTCCAGCTCATCACATCCCTCCCCTGCTCTGGTCTTCTCTCTCCCACTGCCTGCTCTGGGCCTCCAAAGTCACCAGCTGCACCTGATGGAATGGAATCTTAGTGCAAGTTCTTATTCATTCCACCTCCCACCTTGGTATTACGTGCTTCCTTGGCAAGTTGCCTGAATCATGACCAATTTCATAGGCTTAGAATATCTGAAGTTGTCTCTGTCCTCAATGTAAACCTTCTCAAGTCATGGTTTTACTTTGTCTTATCCAAGGTAGAGAACTTAGGTTTATGTAACATTTATTTAGCTTTATGAATGTTGGATGAAAAGCTTGGAATTTGACTTCTATGACCAGGAGAGTTATTCAAGAGCTGAGGTATATCTCTCCCAGGAGAGTGATCTAACAAATTTTCTGCCACATGGTACATTTGGGGAGACAAGGAACACTTAAGCATTAATCATTCTTAACAGTGTCCCCTGTAAATCTTCCTTGTGTGTGACTACTGCCCATTTAGGGCTTGCTCTGGGAACACTTGATGGGGTAATAAGCCTTGCAACAATTCAGGCTCAAAGGGCAAGCATCTGGCTGAGCAAAATAAAGAGATAATATGGTTTGAGTTGTGTCCTTACCACTACCACTTGAGATATTCCCCCAAAATTCGTTGGAACCCTAACACTGAAGGCTATAATCTGATTTGGTTATGTGAGGGCTCTCTCTGGGAGAAATGTACCTCTGTCCTTGGCTTCACACAAGAACCAATTGACGCAGAAACCTAGTTTGTGATCCAAGTGACTTTATAAAGGATAGAAGAGGCAAATATGCTCGTGGGGGGTGGGGGCGGACTGGACAGCCCACGCGCGCTGGGTTGCATGACAGCTGGTTTGAGGCCCCCACCCATACCCTGTTAGTAGGCATGGCTGACGGTACTGTTTGACCCCATTGACTGAATTAAGCCCACCTGGTCTAGATGGGGGCCCGCCCAGGTTGACCTGCTTCCTGTCACAAGGACCTAAATGTGTGCATCTTTCCAGCCTGAAGCAGCTTTCAACTGTTGTGATGGGGAGGAGGTTTGGCATGCACAGCGACCACCCTCAGTTCTGCCTCTACTTACCTAACAGGTACACGGCATTTCTTTTCTGTTTTTTAAAACAACAACAAAAAATCATTTGTAATCTTTCTATTCCAGCGGTGCTAGGAGCAAGGCAGAGGCAAAACCCAAGAACAGGGTTCTTCTCTGTTGAAGCGCGATAAACTCACGGGGAAGCAAACAAGCATCTTCATCCACATGAAGTGAATCTGTGAATCAGCAGCTCCCAACTGACCAAAGCACGCACACAGCAGCCCAGCATCAAGGTCCGTTTCTGTGCACTGCTCCCACTGTGAGGAAGAGCTTCATGTGCATTAAAAGGGAACTTTTGTAATATTTGAATTTTGAATAGTGGTCTTTGTCAGAAACTGGAAAAAATCTCAAAGCCTGAAGAAATTCCTTTCTAGTACTGAACATTCAAGGGAGCCTGTAGAAGCCTGAAATGATTGCTAGGTGACCACCTGGATCTGCTTGTTGAGTGAAAGTGGCAGAATAGCAGCAATAGAGCAGCGGGTTCATTCTGACCACTGACACTCGTGGACCTGGTTTACAGGCAGTAGAGAAGAAGATGAGAGCAGGTTGACTCGTTTGAAGTCCATGACCTACTCTGAGGGGACTAGAGTTGTAGAGAATTGGTGATGGGGCCAAGGCCTAAAGGCAATGCGACCAATGGACACTGAGGTGAGGCCAAGAGAGGGAGCCCACATTGACTTGACCCGAACCCGACCAGATGAAGAGAAGAATGTTGAGCCTGTGCACTGGTGTATACTGCTGCAGACTGTATAGACGAACTGTCCTGCTTTGACTTTCTTGTGGATGTGGACTTCACAAGGTTCCAACTGGCATGAAGACTCTTTATATTGAAGAATATGATTGTCTCCTCAGAGCACTGGGTTGATGGAAGTAGGCAGTAGAGAAACTGGATAGCCAAAATGGGCCAGATAAAGGCGTGAAGTGGCTAGCTTACAAGATTTCATAGATACTGGAATATATTCATAGAATTATAGGATTAATATGTGGGTGTACCTTACCTGCAATTGTTAAGCATAGGATATTTTTGTTTCATCACTTACAGAATATTATGTTTAAAGGAGGGTGGCACGGAGTGAAATGTATGCATTTTCATATTATACTGTTAGATACTGATATGATTCTATTATTGTTTTGAAATTATATACGGCTAAAGAATTTTGTGAAAATGTCAAATGGACAAGGGGTAGTCTGTTGTAGTTATACAATCTGGTGTCAATTTGGGACTTGAGAGGATTAAGAGTGAAGGGGTAGACTCTAGTCTCTCTATTGGGTTATGGCCAATGAGGCCTCTTTGTGGGCCTGGCCTTCCCGTCAGGGTTCTGGGAAATCTGGTCTTTCCTCCTTGGAGGCAGCAGACTATCTTTCTGCTCATTCCCTGAGAGATGTCCTACTAACAAGACACATGGCACCACACTGATAGAACCCATGCCCTGGGAACTGGAGGAGCCACATGGAGACCCTGCCAAAGCTGAGATGCTTCTACCACCACTGGATGCAGAAGACTTTGCAACTACTGACCTGTGATCTTCCTGCATTTGGGGTCATTGAAGGTGTTTCATGAGTCTGAAGAGAACATTATAGATTGATATCAGACATGGGCTAATATTGGACTTATGGACTTGATCTTGGTTGGGCTGGAATGCTTTCTCAATATACAACTGTTCTTGTATATAAAGGTCTTTCCTATACACATATGAGTGTGGATTTGTTTCTCTAGTCTACCTGGACTAACACTCATGGATCCCTTTCAGGACTGTAAGTTCTGTTCCCCTGACTGCTGCAAAGTATGTGACAGAGAAGAAAAGGGAGAAGAGTGAACTGTACCCATTTATTGAGGTAAGAAAAGTGATGAAGGAGCATGGCCGGTTCCCCAAACTTCATGAGTGGAAAAATGGGCTCTTGGCACAAAATGACATTCAATCTTCACCAAGAGATTCAGGGTTAAATTGCTGCCCTATCTCTGACCTCAGCTTTTGTTTTATTTTAATTCTCATATAATTCACATATATCATTCAATACTTCAGTCATATTAAGATTTGTGCAATCCTCACCACAATCAGGTTTACATCATTTCCTTCTTTTATATTCATTTTTGTTAGCCCCCCCCTCACTCCCCCAAATCTTCCCTGCCTGTCCCTAGGAGATTGTTAATTCTGTTAGTGTCTCTCTGGATTTGCCTCTCCTGGATTTCATATGTATTAAAAAAAAAATACAAAACAAAATCAAGAAACAAGTAGAAAAGAAAAACTAACAATGATAAAAGAGAGAAAAACCTCAATCGAACAGAAAGTGAAAAATACTAAAAACTGGAACCAAATTAAAATTAGTCTGAAGAGATCAAATGATCAGGTGTTACATTTGAACTTAACTGTATCTGTTCATGTCCATGGGCTGTGGTCAGAGGGAATTCACCCCGCATGTGCATTTGAGTCCTTTTGCAAACTGGGTGTTCCGAACTTAAGCTCTGATTCTTGTTCATACCTGCAGATTGAGATTCTATTATTTATCACCCTGGCATCACACTGGCTGTGCTGCTTGTTCTGGGCGGACTTAGTTGACATCTCACTTAGATGGCTGCTTATTTTCAGAAAAAAGGTTTAAGTACAAGGCCCTGTTCTTTGTGATAGATGTGCACCATCTGATTTCAGGGTTTTTTTACACCCTATGCTTTCCAGTCAAATATTCACTTGAGGTAATTCAAAACACTCACTTGGCTCGATGACGCCAGAATAGCTCCCCTCCATGCAGTTCCATGGAGCTCAGCATAGTTAGGGCGCAGAGATGAAAAGACGATTGAACCATGTACTGAACGTTCAGGTTTTTCCCTGCTTTTGAAAATCTGTTTGCGCTTGTAGAGTAAATGTTTTGTACTTTTTAAGAGTGTAAAAAAAATAGATGGAGGGATTCAGAGAAAATGGCAACCAGATAGGACCCATCTATCTGGAGCTCCTGCTGCCAGACCAGAAAAATAGGAAATTAGGTGAAGGAAACGGGGAGGTGGAGTTCTGAAATTAGAACTAGGGTAACAGGGTTTCTCCTGAACCCCTTCTTTTGTGGGATTTCCACTCACAAAGCAAACCAAGAATGCTTTAAAGCAGCACTATAATTTTGACGAAGTGGCAGGCGCCAGATATGCCCTTGCCTGGAGCAGGGATCCCTGCAGGTGGACGCCCTGAGAGGGGGCAGAATCTCAGACACGAGGGGAACCCCACACTGAGCTCTCCATGCGGTTGGATGCCTTGAGCTCACGGTCAGGGGTTGGTGGTGGGTAGCCATAATTTAGAGTAGAAGAAAAAATATATTATTACCTTAGGAAGATCATGGTGTGGGAGAAAAAGGCAGAAAGTCGGGAGTCCAGGGAGCAAATTTAGTTCCAATTGGCCGACTAGTAAACAACCCCCCTGATAAGCTGCATCTCCCCCTCTGGGGGTCAGCTTGACAGCCACCAAATCTGAGCACATCACAAGTAGAATTTTTTTTAAGGGTGAAACATAAATGATTGGTTTAAAACTCAAACCCAAGTCTGGTTGCTCAGCTCCAAGCACCACATAGGGGAGTCCCTTAACATAAATCAGCATAGGAAGCAACCTAGCTAAGGAATGCCAGAACTCAGCCACAGGGCCTGGCAGCTTTTACCATAACAAAGACCCGCTGTAGCAGTGTCAGCCTTAAAGAGCACTGAGCTGTAGCCCAGAGACTGTGGGAGACAATTTCATTCTAGCTGGCCAGAGGGATAAAAAAGAAAATCCTCTGATCTAGGAAGCATCAGCAGTCTAGATAGGACAACAAGCTTCCCTCTCAGTGATTCTGCACATAGCTGGGGAGGCCCTGCCGGTCTTGGAGCCCTAGACGGGGCTGAGGGAGCCCCCCAGTGCCCCCTCCCAGCCCCTGCTGCAGTGCTACATGCAGCACAAGGCAGGTACTCCAGCACCCAAGTGACCCCTGGCCACGGGCGCGATCTTGCTTTTGAAGTAATCTCACACAGCATCTGTGGAACCCTACATCAGGGATGGGAAAGTCCATTAACGCATGCCCAGGAGAGCCAGCATAGGAAAGCTGGATTTTCCTGCCCGTGGGCTCCGATGGATGTTGCACCTGGAGCAGCCCACCTGGGCCAGATGATTGCAGTTCAGCCAATGGGATTGACCTGGGGTCCTTCACCAGCCTCCCCGGGAACCCTTGAAAAGGCAGGAACCAGAAGGGAGAGGGGTGGTCCAGGTCGTCTTCCTGGGAGGAGAGAGATCCTTGCATGACCTGAGGCAGTCTCTGCCAGGCCCCATGGTCAAAGGAATCCTATGGGTGCCTTGTAAAACCTGAAGCTTCTTTTAACTCTCATTAAATTCACTTGGATCACGAGCCCGGCTTCCGCATGAAATTTTTCTCGCGGGGAGCCAAGGACTGGGGTTGGAATTTAGGCCAGAGAGAGAGACCTTACAAGTCCATGACCCTGTGACCTTGAGGAAGAGTTGGAATTCCTCTGGCCTCAAGGACAGGTGATCAAGTATCATTACCTCCTTACCCACTGCTCTACTTATTCTCACTTTATTCACTAGCCCTTCTAACTTTTCCACCGCACTCAGTTTCAACGTGCTCAGGTTGGTGTTGGGCTTTTATTTACTCGCTTTCTTCTTTATCCCTCTTTTTTTCCCCTTTTCCCCTCTTTTTCCTCTTCTCTCCCACTCTCTCCTCTCATATGCCACTAAAGGCTTCCAGGTCACTTCCCTCCGCTTAGGGCAAATCAACCCAAATAGCAGGAGGCACTCCAGCCTGCCCTGTGTGGGAGTGCTGTACACCACACAAGGCACCTGGGACAAACACCTACAGTGCGCTGCACCGTTGAAGAAACCTCCGTCATGCCCCTAAGGTGATCTCGTCAACTAGGGCAATTCTGCCCAGCACCACTGGGTCCCGGCATTAAAAGGGCACACTGACCTGCCATGTTGGAGCAGTGTCTAAACCCCTCTGGCCCCTCATCCAAGCAATCAGGGATCAGCTACTACTTTATACTTTATTTCCTCCTTCTCTCTCTCCTTGCTCTTTACCATCACAGCCAACCTTAGTGAACTCAGTTGGATTTATTTCCTTCTTTCTCTTTATTCTCTTTTTCTTTCTTTCCTCTTTCTGTCTTTGCTTTCTTCACCTCTCTCTTAGCTTGTACGATTCTCTCTGCTCCCTCTCATTGCTTGCACATACCACTGCTGGTTTCCAGAGCCCTACACTCTGCCTAGGGCAACCCTGTCCTCCTAGTGGGCAGCCTGACCCCTAAGACAGTACTGCACACAGGACGAGTCAGAGCTACACACAGCATAACACAGGGTCAGTTATTTCTTTAACCATTTAAAAAATACTCTCTCCTCCTCCTTCCTTTTCTCTTCTCTCTTTTTCCTTTTATTGGGCTCTTCTTACAGGTTTTCTGCTTTTCTCCGCTCCATCTAGCTCTTCTCTACTTCCTACCACAGCCTCCACAGATTTGGTTCTCCTTTTTAGTTGTTTTCTTTTCTTTTCTTTCTTTCTTTTTTTTTTTTTTTACTGTTGTCACCTTTGTTTACTCTGTGCATTTTAGTTGTCTGTGGGTGAGTGGTTGTCAGTCTGGTTGGCATTATTGCCCCAGTCTGTGTCTTCCTCTTTCTCTCTTTTTCCTCTCCTTTCACTCTCTTTCCCATCACAAGACAATAGCTGTCTCCAGGCCACTCCCCTCTGCCTAGGGCAAACCTGAAGGCCCAACTGAGGGAGCTCCCACCCCCCACTTATTGGCGTGGCAAGCAGCTGGGGAATTCACGCTGGTCCTCTCCCACACACTAAGCCACAGGTTGTTCTCCCCTATAAAAAGTGGGGGCATCCCCAGCCTAAATCCTGAGGTCCTACAAGTGACTGTGGGAAACGCCTGACCACCACTTGTGAGGCTCCACGCTACTGTGGGAACATCCACCCAATCTCCAAGGCGATCTCTCTGTACATCCCCTTGTCTAGCCAGATTTGTAAAGTAGAATTTGGATCATGATAGTGGGGGGAGGAAGCATTTAGGAACTAGAGGAAACATGTTTCATTGTTGCTACCCTGCACCCTGACTGGCTTATCTCGTCCCCACATCCCTTCAGGAAGGGGGTGTCCAGTTACCTACCAATGGGCTTTGAGTCTCCACTCTGCACTCACCCTCATTTACAATGACATGATTTTTGTGTTCTTTGATGCTTGATATCTGATCCCTTCAACAGTTCATGGTCACACAGGCTGGTGTGCTTCCTCCATGTGGGCTTTGTTGCTTCTGAGCTAGATGGCCGCTTCTTTATTTTCAAGCCTGTAAGATCCCAGATGCTATAACTTTTGATAGCCAGGCACCATCAGCTTTCTTCACCACATTTGCTAGTGCACACATTTTTCTTCAACCATCATGTTGGAAAGGTGTTCATCATGGAATGCCAATTTAATATAACGTGTTCTTGCATTGAGTAAGTATTTGGCAATGTCCATCTACTGCCTTAATACTAAGTCTATAAATATATGCACGTTGATCTATTTACGAACCCTCCTGTATAAATATATTTACATATGTACATGCCAGTATGTAGACCTCTAGAAATACCCTTTGTCACCTAGTTCTTTCCTCTATTTACTTTTACTTTCCTCTTGTCCGACTATCATGCTCAGCTTTCACTTGGGTTTGAGTAATTTCTCTTGGTTACATTGCCCTTGCTGAATACCTACCAGGCTTCTCACACCCTCCTTGCGACGGATTTTGGATTACTTGTTGCTCCCCTGTCGCTGGATTGGTCAGCATCACCTCCTTACCCCCTCCTCTCTCTCTCCCATGTCCCCGGGAACCATTGGTCCTGTTGTTTTCTCCTCCAGCCTATTCTTCCAGCCTATCTTATCTAGATAGATCTGTTGAGATAATAATATGCACCAAAAATCAAACCATAGCAAGATAGGCGATGGGTGAGAACACAGTGATGACAAAAAAACAACAACAGAAAACCAATGATCAATAAAAGAGTAAATTAATTAAAAGACAAAAAAAATTTTTAAGAAAGAAAAACCTGTAAATAGATCAAGGTCTGATTTTTTTTTTCTATAGGTGTGTCCTTCAGTCAGGTCTGATGGCGTATCATGCTCTGGCCCCAGAGTCTGTCCTTTGTACTCCCTCAGGGGCTACCCGCTCTGCTCCCATGGTTGCTCTGCTGCATGCTTTTAGTGATTTGCCTCCGTGTTGGAGGGCCAGTCGGGTCAGTCCCAACACAGAGTCTCCGGTATTGTCCCCATAGGGCCCTGGGCCAGCAAGGGATGGCATGTCTCATAGTGGGATCAGCCATATGGTCCACTCTGTACATTGGCTGTTCAGAGTGCCAAAATCATCCTCCAAGCCTGGTGGACCAGTGTGTGCTCCACTCTCTTCCTCCCCCTTCATTTGCCCCTGTGTGCTCTGATCAGACATGTCCATCTCCCCTAGCTACAGGTTCAGTGCCGTCTTCTAAAGTAAATTCTTCTGGGGGGAGGGGCAGTTGTCCACGTAGCTGGTATGGAGGCTGGACCATCCACTTTTCATTTAGGATCAAAAGCATCTAGCTTTTAGCATTAGGTGCTATTGAGTCAGTTCCAACTCAAGGCAGAATGAACCACTGCGCAGTCCTACACCATCTTCAAAACTGTTGTTATACTTGAACCTAACATTTCAGCCTTTTCCAGGGACTGGCATCTCCTGATAACATACCCAAAGCATGTGAAGTCTCCCCGTGCTTGCTTCTAAGGACCTTTCAGACTGTTCTTCTGACACAAATCTGTTCATTCTTCCAGCACTCAATGGTATTTTTAATATTCTTGGCTAGTGTCATCTTGATGGGTTGAAACACTATCTCGCTCTAGTGTTGATGTACATTTTTCTGATGCCTAATTATACTGAGTATCTTTTAAGGTAATCATTTAATTTTTATGGCATTTTGAAAAGATGTCAATGAGGTCTATTTAATTTGTGTTCAGATGGAAACACATAACTCAAACTAAATATGTGACAGTAGAATAAGAATCCATTTTATCCTAAATACTTGAGATATTTATACAGCCTACTCAGGTTTTTATCAACATAGATAAGGGGGCGGTGGTGGTGGTGGTGGTGGTGGTGGTGGTGGTGGTGGTTTTTAAGAGTTAATCTCTAAATAGGGGGCTGTAGTACTGAGCACTGAATCTCCTTTGCTTGATTAATTTTTATGTTAGGGAAGTAATACAAGGATTCCATCAAATGACCCATCAGTTTGAGGAAAAAGCATATCAGAATTGATGGTCAAAGCCTATATGGCTTTATGGTTTAGTCTCTAGGGGTATGTAATGCTCTTGTGAAAATAGTATTCCTCATGATAATAACGAGGAACTGGTGGGCTTCCAGGGCTGGGAGCTGAACTGAGGGGCAGTTCTACCCTGTCTAATAGGGTCACTATGAGTTGGCAAAGACTCGATGGCTGTCAGTTTGGTTTTTTTGACTTGAGTACTGGCATTCAGTGTGTTTATCGAAATCAATAAATTACAAGCATTTTTGATGTCTATTTTTTACATACAAAATTTAAATCCCCCAAGCCTCTGAAAACTGCGAAGATTTCACAGCACTAGGTTGGTACTCTCCCATCCAAGAATCAGTGAAACTGGCAGGGTGTGAGGCATTCAGGCTCCCTCAGTTCCTCCTGCTGCCTTCCCTGACCCTGGTCACTTGCTTCTATTACCTCTCTTGGACCTTACATGCATTTGAATTAGAACACCATAGAGTACAGTGCTCTACATGTGCAGCAGCTCTAACCATGTCACTCTCTGTCTCTATGAAGCCTCTTCCAACAAAATTCAAATGCGATTGTATGTGCACACATAAACACACGCATGCACCAGAGCACCCTTCTTAACAGAGAGTCAGGAGGGTCTCTTAATTATTTGCTGTCCTCACTTTGGACACAAGTCCCTTGATGATGAGTAGGAGAAAAGGAACATCAGGTAGTGGGGGAAACCCTAAGGAGGAACAGAGGAGAGCTTTAACTAAGAATAATGCTACTAGGGGAATGATGGCATGTGAGGAAAATTAGATACTTCCAGACTGTCAGATTTTTCCATACAGCAAAATTAACTTTTCTAGTTTTGTCTAAAACTGGCCCCAGGAAATTTCAAATAGCACATCTCAGATTATCTAACCTACAAAGGAGTAGCCGGCCTTCCACCCACCCCCACCCCACCCCCGCCAAAAAACCAAGCGGTACAAAGCTCCACTGGGTACACATTTCAAAATATACATTCTCCTGTTTGGGCAGGCATCTGGCAACTTGCTCTGAGCTAGTGCACCCACACTTTTTTCCCAAGGTCATTGCTGGTGACAAGACCTTGTGCTCTCCTCACAAGCCAGAATGCAAACATAAATCAAGTCAGTGTAAGACGCCATCATCACCTCACTCAAATACACCTCGTCAAGTGAACTCAAACTTCAAGAAGATGCTCATTTGTTTGGTTTTGTTGATGTGAGGGTGATAGTGCATTTGGAGTTTAGTCATTGCACTAGGTCAGACTGTTAATCAAGCTTCCTATATAGAGGTTCTGAAGATATTGTGTAAGAAGGTCTGAGTTGTCTGGCTAGACCAGAGCTTGCACACTGCTATTGACTAGAAGTTCCGACACACAGAATCCAGGACAGATAAACCCCTCAGGACCAATACTGAGAGTAGCAACACCACGAGGGAAGGTAGGGGGGAGAAGCAGAAGAAAGGGGAAACCAATCTCAATGATGGACATACAGCCCCACTCCACCACCCAGGGGAACAAACAGCAGAAGTTTGGGTGAAGGGATACAGCAGAGGCGTAAAATATAAAAATAAAAAGTATGTATAAAGTATCAGTGGTTCACGTGGGTGGGAGGAGGGGAAAAAAGGAGCTCAAGGAGAAAGAACATGTTTGGAAATGATGATAGCAATGTATGTACAAATGTGCTTCATACAAATTGGTGTATGAATTGTTACAAGAGCTGTAAGATCCCCCAATAAAATGATTTATTTAAAATAAAAAGGACTGATTAGTGGTAGACAGGGGACTGGTTTTGCCACCATGACAGTGCACCTGTTCACACACAAAAAACAGCATGCCTCTATCGCCCGATCTGATCCCAGCACACCGAGGCAAAATACTAAGGGTGTACAACAGAACAGGAAGGGGAACAGAGCAACGAAGTCCCCAGGGAATACCAAAAATAGACTTTGGGGCCAGGGCTAGCTGACCCATCATACTCTATGAGAAAGCACTCCTAAAGGCCAACAAACAGTCCTTGAACTAACTAAAAGCTTTTCTTTCTTGTGTTTTGTTTTGCTTTTTGTCATTGGCTTGTTGGTGGTGGTGTTGTTCTTTTGTTTCATTTTGTTGCTTGGGTTTGCTCTGTCTCGTTTTTGTGCATGCTATGATTTCCACAGGTCTGTCTAAATGAGATAGGCTGGATGAACAATCTGGAGGAGAAAACAATGGGACTGACAGCTGGGGGAGGGAGATGGGAAAGGGGGGTGTAGGGAAAAAGGAAGTGCTGTTAACAAACCCAGGGACAAGGGAACACCAAGTGATCCAAATAGATGGTGAGGAGGGTGTAGGAGGCTTGGTAGAGTGTAACCAAGAGTAATGTAACCTAGAGGAATTACTGAAACACAAATGAAGGCTGAACATGAGAGTGGGACAATCAGAAAGTAAAAGGAAATCAAGGAAAGAGGTAGGAAGCAAAGGGCATTTATAGAGGTCTAAATAAAGGCATGTGCATATGTAAATATATTTATGTATAACGATGGGGAAATAGATCTATATGCATATATTTATAGGTTTAGTATTAAGGTAACAGATGTACATTGGGCCTCCATTCAAGTACTCCCTCAATGCAAAAATACTTTGTTGTATTAAAGTGGCATTCCGTGATGCTCACCTCCCCAACACAATTGCTGGAGGCAAATGGGTGCATAAGCAAATGTGGTGACTGAAGTTGATGGTGGTCGACTATCAAAAGTTATACATTCTGGGGTCTTAAAAGCTTGAAGTTAAACAAGTGGTCATGTAGCTGAGAAGCAACAAAGCCCACATGAAAGAAGCACACCAGCATGTGTGATCACGAGGTGTCGGAAGAATCAGGTATCAGACATCATCGGAACAAAAAAATCATATCTTTGTGAATACGGGGGAGTGTGGAGTGAAAACCCAAAGCTCATTTGTAGATAATTGGACATCCCCTTACAGAAGGGTAGCAGGGAGGAGAGGAGCCAGTCAGGGTGCACTGTAGCAACAATGAAACATACAACTTTCCTCTAGCTCCTAAATGCTTCTTCCCCCACAACTAAAATGATCCCCATTCTACCTTACAAATCTAGCTAGACCTGAGGATGTACACTGGTACAGATAGGAACTGGAAACACAGGGAATCCAGGGCGGATGATCCCTTCAGGACCAGTGGTGAGAGTGGCGATACGAGGAGGGTAGAGGGAGGGAGGAATGGAAAGGGGAAACGGATTACAAGGATCTACATATAACCATCTCCCTGGGGGACAGACAACAGAAAAGTGGCTGAAGGGAGATATTGTATAGTGTAAGATATGACAAAATAATAATTTAGAAATTATTCAGGGTTCATGAGGGATGGGGAATAATTATCAGCTGATGCCAGCGGATTAAGTGGAGAGCAAATGTTTTCAGAATGATGAGGGCAATGAATGTACAAATATGATGTATGTATCAATTGTGATAAGAGTTGTATGAGGCCCCAAAAATTGATTATAAAAAAAGAGAAAAGAAATAACAGTATGAAAACATCCCCCCAAAAAGCATGCCTCTCTTGTCCCTCATATCCTAATCACCTGAACTCACTCCATGTGACTTCTTTCTGTTTCCATGAATGAAGGACAGTGGTTTGACAACACAGAAGAGGGGGAGAAAAAACAAGGGTGTCACCCAAACTGCTGAGTTTGAAAAATGTTTCCAAGAATGTAATCACAGATTAGACAAATGTGTGAAGTGTAATGGAGAGTACTATGAAGGGGATAAAAAATTTAAATGCATAGTTTTGAAAAAATTGTAGTTTTTGTCGGGTTCCCCCTAGTAGCTTCCAATTTCATAGCAACTCAAGCCATCACCATACATCAAACTGACAGAGAAGGGGTGGGTTTTGTGTGTAGGTGGTGTTGGTTATTGCACAGGGGCAAGGGACTTCTGGTGGCATAGTACCTTATGCCTTGGGTGTCAACTGTAATGTCAGCAGTGGGGAACCACCAGTCAGTCCTCAGAAGAAAAGGATGAGGCGTTCTACTCCCATAGAGTTAGCCTTTGGGAAACCCACAGAGATAGTTCTGCTCTGATCTCATAGAGTCGCTATGGCTCAGCATCGACTCCATCGAAGTGAGCTGACAAACTAAAGGCAGGAGATCTGAAAGAGGATGCGGAGACGTTGTCTCAGGTACTTTGGACCTATTACTATGGTGGAACCAGTCCTGCAAGAAGGGCGTCATTTTTGGCAGAGGGTTAGCAAACAAGAGGAAGACCCTTACTTAGGTGGATTGACACCGTGGCTGCAAGAATCGGCTCAAATACAGTAACAAGTGCGAGGATGGCGCAGGACTGGGCTTTGTTTCTCTCTCTAGTGCACAGGCCCCTATGAATCCGAACTGACTCCAGGGCTCTACAACATCGACTACTACAACCCCGAAGTTCAAACCTACCCAGTGGCTTCCCAAAAGGGAGGTGTGGCCATGTGCCTCTGTAAAGATGACAGCTAGGGAGCCCCTGCGGGGCAGTTCTACTCTGTGGCACAGGGGCAGCCAGGAGTCGGAATGTGCTTCACAGCAAAGGGTGTGCTTTGTCTCAGTTTGTGCCTGCTGCTGTTTATGCTATGCACTGAGTTTAACATGTGACACTCAGGAGCGAATGAATGGAAACACACCCATGATGCTTCCATGATGCCAGATGCAAGCTGACACTGTTTCTGAGTTCTGGGCATATTATTTTTTCAGAGATAATTTCCTGTAGCGGTGACACACCGAGTCCTATTTCATGTAAAAGCATCAGCAGCAGAGGAAAGCACTGCACAGAGAGAAGACGATGACACGTAACAGGCTTTCCATAGAGGAACAAAAGGGTGGATGTCTTGGGCTGCACTCTTTTCTTGTATACAGACAGTAAACAAGCTGAACACATCTCACCTAAGCATAACATTACAACTACCTGAAGCCCAGCTCAGGCATCTGGACAAGAGGCAGCAAGGAAGGATGGGAGAGAGTTAATGGGCTGGGCGTCCCCAAAGGTGCAGAGTGGGAATCAAGGGAGGATCCAGGACGAGCCAAGGCTTCTGGCAGAAGTCTGAGAGGAGAGCAGCAGAAAGGAGCTGCTCTCTGGGTCCTCACAGATGTAGCCAGTGAGAGAGCAGCAGTGCTGCCCCCTGGCGGTGCGCCGAAGGCAGGGCCGCTTCCCCCAGGGCTGGAGAGCTCTGGGGAAAGACAAACCCTGTCACTTTGGATGCCAAGTAAGGGGGCACTGTGTGCCGGTGGTGTACCTATGTTGGCCAAAGCGCTGCCCACTGTGCATTTGCTTCCCACAAGCACAGTTATCCTTCCTCGTGCATCCAGGAAAGACAGTTCTAGAAAAACACAAGCAGTAAAATAAAACACTGCCAGGTCTCGAACCATCCTCACCATTGTTACTATGCCCACTGGTGTAGCCACTGGTTCGAGCTGTTTTATTGCCCGTCCTCCACTTTTTTGCCAAGCATCATGTCCTTCATGGACTTGATGTCCCTTCAGGGACTGGTCTCTCCTGACAGCACGTCCAAAGATATCAAATGAAGTCCAGCCATCCTTTGTCCCCATGTTCTCTTGGCAGTCCTTGTACTTTTATTGCTCAGTGTCTGATTATTTGGGACCAGGCCTTATTGCTGCCCCTTCCTCACCTTGGCCCCCAATCCCGACCCCAAGCCCTGCACATCCACTGTGTGAAACCTCCTGTTCCTGTAACCATCCCTGTGCTTTTGTGTGGGGGGTCTAGCTGGGTTCCCCTGGCAATTCGCCAGCTGCCCTTGGGAAAGTTCATGGAGTCGGCTAATTAGTAGAAAAGCCAAACGTCCAGCTGAGATTGGTTTACTCCCTAGCACCCTTGGGCAGGAGCACAGCCCCACTCCCGGTCCCAGGTAGCCAACGACCACACCTAGGTTCTCCGGACTTGGCAGCTGTAACATGTGGCCTGGGCTTCCCCTTCATTTCCTGCTCCTTTCTGGCTTGCTGTCTGACTTTTCTTTGCGGAATTAAAGCTGCAAATTGACAGGATCCCATAAACACTCTAAAGCCACAAAAAAACACCAAATGCCCACCCAAACATGTGAAACTTCCAAAAATCATCCTTAGAAGATTCCCAAACCCTAAACATTCCTAAACCCCATATATGCCCTGAAAACACCATGAAAGCCCTAAGAAAACCTAAAATGCTGGGGGAAAAAAACACATATAATATTAAAAATACCCTAAAATCCCTAAGGAACTCTGCAACATCACTAAAAACACCCTATTGTGCTGAAAAATACCTATACACTCTAAAAAACCACCCCTAAATCCCTTAAACACTCCCTAAAATCTTATAAAACACCCTAAAAACCCCAAACCACCCGAATGCCCCAAACACACCTTGAACGTCCACAAACAACCTAAAAGCCCTAAAAAATCACATGCCACCAAAAAGCCCTAAATGACCGCAAAATTCCAACTCATAGCCACCCTATAGAGGGCTTCTGGAGCTGTCAGTCTTTTATGGGAACAGCTTTATCGTTCTCCCAAGGAGAAGTTGGTAGGTTTGAAACCCTGACCTCATATTTAGCAGTCTAATAATTGCTGGACAGTGCCACCAAGGCTCTACTGGTGTAGTGGGTTACACATTGGGCTGCTAACCTCAAGGGAAACGGTTCAAAACCACCACCCACTCCTTGGGAGAAAGAAGAAGCTTTCTTTCTATTCCCCTAGATTTCTCATTGAAGGTGTAAAGTAACCTGTTAAATGCTCGCAGTGGCAGCAGCAATGTCTCATAACCATGGGGAAATGTGGTTCAGAAACTTCAGAAGCAAGCATCCACCAGTAGGTGACTGACCAGCAGTATTGACTTGGGCAAAGAGAAGGTGACATGGAAGGGTAAGGAGAAGAATGCGTGCAGAGGGCAGGTTGGCAGCTGAGCCTAAGTCCAGTAGAAACAACAGCAGAATGGCCTGTTCCTGGAAGGGCCACAGGAGATGGTGCGACTTCATGTAGCCCCCACTTACATGTGTAACAGCAGCAATTGCCTGAACACGTGGTCTCCCCAGGGAGGAGCCTTTGTGTGGTGTTAAGATGCTGTTACTGTCTGTTGTACTGTGGTGGCCTGCATTTGGCTGTAATGGTGGAAATTTTGCAGCCAGTAGTTCAAATGCCTGCTGGGTCACTCACTGCAGGTAGACTTCAGCAGTTTCCAGACAGAGAGACGAGGGAGGAGGACCTGGTCTTCCACTTCTGAAAGAACTGGCCAGTGTGAACCTTGTGAATGGCAGAACACTATACCTGAACATGAGTACCGCAGGCTATAAGGCATGATGGATTGACACAGTGGCTGCAGCAATGTGCTCAAACATAGGATAGTGCTGGCCTGGAAAATAGTTCATCGTCCATTAAAAAAAAATCATTATATAGGGGCTCATACAACTTTTGTTGTTGTTTTTCCCTAAGGGAGAGCAGTGTATTGGTACACTGAGAGGTATATAGATCAATGGATTCGAACAGAAAAGCTACACATATATTCACCAGTCAACAGGAAACTAGCCTTCGAAAAAGGACACAGAAATATCCAAAGGGACAAATTCTGCTTGCTCAACAAATGGTGTTGGACAAACTGAGATACCGTATGTAGGAAAATGAAGCAAGCCCCAAACCTTCCCCCATGCACAGAAATTAACTGAAGAGGGGTTAAAACCTGAAAGTAAACCTCCGGGCTATCATAATCAATTTTTCGATGACCTCATCGGTCAGAAATCATTGTAGGAACGCCAAAGCGTTCTTGTGTTCAACGTCTACATACATAGCAGGTGCTCCAGTAAAGGGGAATCTTGGTGGAGCTGGCTCATCCATTCCTGAAGAGAGTAGAGCACCACGTTGGTCCATCACAGAGCTCAGGTGTAGAATCTTCCTCACTGTCATCCTTTATCTCAGCAGTGTCAGTGTTGGATTATGAATTTCCCAAAGAACCAGTATCGCTCAATTCTGTGCACAATGCTGACTCACTCTCGCTGTATCTCTTACAGCATCAGTTAGTGGGCTTGTTGTCTGCCTCAGGCTTTGTTCACGGAGATCCTCCAGCTAGTTGGTGGTGTGTGCGCATGAGCAGAGGCTTCCTGCCAATCCCCCATGAGTAGTAGAGCTCCCATGGTGTGGACTCCATGTAAGCCCTGTCCCAGACAGCACGCTTACATAGGAGGGTGGGCCCTGCAGCACAGAGGACCATTCCCCCTGTGGAATGGCCTCAGAGACCCACGTCCCTCACTGGCCAGCTGCTGGGGCTGTGGGCCCTAAGCTTCATGCCTGACTCAGGAATTGACACAGGGTGAGGCGACTCCAGTAGCTGTTTTGACTGGTCTAATCCAGCCTGAGATCATCCTTGCATGAGCCCTCTGCCCAGATTATTTTTGTTTCTTTTATGATCATTTTATTAGGGGCTCTTACAACACTAACCACAATCCATATATACATCAGCTGTTTGAAGCACATCTGACCATTAATTGCCCTCATTATTCTCAAAATCTCCACTCTTCACCCAAGCCCCTGGCCTCAGCTCCTCATTTTTCCCCCCCTCAATGCCCGCCACCCATCCCTCATCAATCCTTGGAAATGTACTAATTCTTTTGTCATATCTTCACCCACCTTTCTTTTGAGGTCAATGAAGATCCTTGTAATCGGTTCCCACTTTCCATCCTGCCTTTCCTCCACCCTCCCAGTATCTCCACTCATAACACTGGTCCTCACAGGCCCATCCACCCTGGATTCCCCGTGTTTGAAATTCCTATCGGTACTACAATACCTTCTCTAGTTTGGCCAGATTAGTATGGTAGAACTGGGTTCTGGTTAGTGGGGCAAGAGGAAGCATTAAGAACTTGAGGAGGCGGCCACCCGCCCGCTGGGTGCACGGGCCCGGGCGTCGCGCGCTATGGGCCGCCCAGCGCAGCTGGAGGCTGGGAGCGCCCCGCAGGGCGCACGGGCGGCCTTGCAGGCGGGGACTCGGGACGCGCCCCTCGACGCCCTCGCGCACCCCACCGTCTTCCTGCCCGCGGGGCCCCCCCGAGGGGCTGCGAGCGGGGGTGTCGCACGACCTGCGGCTGGATAAAACGAGAGACCCCCCTTGGTCAGCAGCGCGAGACCGTGGGGACGCGCGGCTCCTCGAATGTTGCGTCGTCTCGTTTCTGGTTCCTCCATCCATTCACGCAGGCCGACCCCGCTCGCCTGATCAGTGGCACACACCCAGCCCAGTGGGAAAAGGAATGCTCTCCCACGTATATGCATTTTAGTTTGGAGTCCCTACAGGGTTTATGTACCCCGAGTCCTGGAGATGGGGATTGGTTTGATCTAACTGCACTTTACTTGCAGTGCGAGCCAGCGCGGTGCGGTGTCCCACTGGAAGCGCCGAGCCACACGTGCGTGTCAACACTTAGGACCATCCCCAAACATGCTTTTGCCAGGTGTCCGTGAGGAAGCCAATCAAGAGGGATCGTGCTATTCGGATTCGGTCCCCATGTCGCCGTTTTCGCCTTGCTTTCTGTTTTTGAATTCGGTTTCCCAAATGTCTGCCTCCAAACGAATACCCAACCAGGGGGTCCGCAGCCCTGGAAGTTTCCGGGGCTGTTCCCCAGACGCGCCTCTGGGGCTGCAAGGACTGCGCGTCGAGACTTTTCCGGTCGTGAAAAGTCGGCGGCGACAGCTCGGGGGCCCTGGGTCACCGGGTGGTGTTGAGCGGGGACTCTGGGGCCCCGGCGTGGGACGCTGGCGGGTGCAAGTTCAAGAGGGTCAGGGGCTGATGCCTCCCCACGCCCCTGCCCTCCCCCAGCAAGGGCGCTCTGGGGTGCTGGGTCCTTGAGGCCCCGGCTGGTGGGGCCGCCCACGGTCAAGGCTTCGGGCACACGCGCGGGTGCGCTGAGGCCTGCGCCGTGCGGGGGTCTGGGCTCAGGCAGGTGGTCGCGGCGGCTCCGCGGGCGGGCGGGCGCCCAGCAGGACGACCGACGACCCCCGGCGCGTCGCCGGCACCCAGCGCCCGGGCGTAGAGGCGGGCGGGGGGCTGCGCTCCGCCGCCGCCAGGGCCCCCTCCCTCCGCGCCCCCCCGCGCCAGGTGAGCCGGGCATGGGCCTCGGCGGGCCGCGGGGCTGCCCTCTCGCCGCCCTCCAGCGCCCCCTCGGGGCCGGGCCGCGCCGAGCCGGGCGGACGCCGGCCGGGGCTGGGGGTTGGGAGTGGCGGGGGTCGCGGGCGGGTCGCTCGTTCGGCCGCTGGCGGGGGGCGGGGGCCGGGCGGCCACGCGCGAGGCCGGGCCAGCTGCCGCCGCGCCCTCGGCCTCCGACTCCGGCTCCGGCTCGGCTCGCCCTGGCGGCGGTGGTGCCGTGAGGAGGAGTCCGCTCTCCTCTGTGGCGGCGGCGGCGGCGGCCGGCTCCAGGCCGGGTTTTGGCGCCGCCCGCCTGCTGCCTCCTGGCGGCTCCTGAACTCCAGCCCCCTCTCTATCAGCCTCTCACTCCGTCTCAATATGTCTCAAGATGGCGGCCAATGTGGGATCGATGTTTCAATATTGGAAGCGCTTTGATTTACAGCAGCTGCAGGTCAGGCTTCTCCTCTCTCGGCCTCTCGCTCGGGGGTGGGTGCTGCGGGCGGTCGCGGCCTCCCCGGGGGCGCCGGGCTGCCTCGCCGCCGGGGGGCCGCGGCGGAGGGGAGGAGGGGGGTGCCGGGAAAAGCGGGGCCGACTCGGGGACAAGTCCCTCTCACTCCCCGGCCCCCATTGATAACTCGCTTGATCGGAAATTGATCCTCTTTGTTCAATTCATCGATCAGCCCAAGATGGCGCCGGGAGCCGCCGCTGCCACCGCTGCTCCTGGTGTCTGCCCCCTCCCCTGGCGCCCCCCCCCCCCGGCCCCGAGCCGCCACCGCCGCCACCGCTGCCCCTGGTGTCTGCCCCCTCCCCTGGCGCCCCCCCCCCCGTCCCGAGCCGCCGCCGCCGCCGGTTCCCCAAACTTCATGAGTGGAAAAATGGGCTCTTGGCACAAAATGGCATTCAATCTTCACCAAGAGATTCAGGGCTAAATTGCTGCCCTATCTCTGACCTCAGCTTTTGTTTTATTTTAATTCTCATATAATTCACATATATCATTCAATACTTCAGTCATATTAAGATTTGTGTAAAACTCACCACAATCAGGTTTACATCATTTCCTTCTTTTATATTCATTTTTGTTAGCCCCCCCCCCCTCACTCCCCCAAATCTTCCCTGCCTGTCCCTAGGAGATTGTTAATTCTGTTAGTGTCTCTCTGGATTTGCCTCTCCTGGATTTCATATGTATTAAAAAAAAATACAAAACAAAATCAAGAAACAAGTAGAAAAGAAAAACTAACAATGATAAAAGAGAGAAAAACCTCAATCGAACAGAAAGTGAAAAATACTAAAAACTGGAACCAAATTAAAATTAGTCTGAAGAGATCAAATGATCAGGTGTTACATTTGAACTTAACTGTATCTGTTCATGTCCATGGGCTGTGGTCAGAGGGAATTCACCCCGCATGTGCATTTGAGTCCTTTTGCAAACTGAGTGTTCCGAACTTAAGCTCTGATTCTTGTTCATACCTGCAGATTGAGATTCTATTATTTATCACCCTGGCATCACACTGGCTGTGCTGCTTGTTCTGGGCGGACTTAGTTGACATCTCACTTAGATGGCTGCTTATTTTCAGAAAAAAGGTTTAAGTACAAGGCCCTGTTCTTTGTGATAGATGTGCACCATCTGATTTCAGGGTTTTTTTACACCCTATGCTTTACAGTCAAATATTCACTTGAGGTAATTCAAAACACTCACTTGGCTCGATGACGCCAGAATAGCTCCCCTCCATGCAGTTCCATGGAGCTCAGCATAGTTAGGGCGCAGAGATGAAAAGACGATTGAACCATGTACTGAACGTTCAGGTTTTTCCCTGCTTTTGAAAATCTGTTTGCGCTTGTAGAGTAAATGTTTTGTACTTTTTAAGAGTGTAAAAAAAATAGATGGAGGGATTCAGAGAAAATGGCAACCAGATAGGACCCATCTATCTGGAGCTCCTGCTGCCAGACCAGAAAAATAGGAAATTAGGTGAAGGAAACGGGGAGGTGGAGTTCTGAAATTAGAACTAGGGTAACAGGGTTTCTCCTGAACCCCTTCTTTTGTGGGATTTCCACTCACAAAGCAAACCAAGAATGCTTTAAAGCAGCACTATAATTTTGACGAAGTGGCAGGCGCCAGATATGCCCTTGCCTGGAGCAGGGATCCCTGCAGGTGGACGCCCTGAGAGGGGGCAGAATCTCAGACACGAGGGGAACCCCACACTGAGCTCTCCATGCGGTTGGATGCCTTGAGCTCACGGTCAGGGGTTGGTGGTGGGTAGCCATAATTTAGAGTAGAAGAAAAAATATATTATTACCTTAGGAAGATCATGGTGTGGGAGAAAAAGGCAGAAAGTCGGGAGTCCAGGGAGCAAATTTAGTTCCAATTGGCCGACTAGTAAACAACCCCCCTGATAAGCTGCATCTCCCCCTCTGGGGGTCAGCTTGACAGCCACCAAATCTGAGCACATCACAAGTAGAATTTTTTTTAAGGGTGAAACATAAATGATTGGTTTAAAACTCAAACCCAAGTCTGGTTGCTCAGCTCCAAGCACCACATAGGGGAGTCCCTTAACATAAATCAGCATAGGAAGCAACCTAGCTAAGGAATGCCAGAACTCAGCCACAGGGCCTGGCAGCTTTTACCATAACAAAGACCCGCTGTAGCAGTGTCAGCCTTAAAGAGCACTGAGCTGTAGCCCAGAGACTGTGGGAGACAATTTCATTCTAGCTGGCCAGAGGGATAAAAAAGAAAATCCTCTGATCTAGGAAGCATCAGCAGTCTAGATAGGACAACAAGCTTCCCTCTCAGTGATTCTGCACATAGCTGGGGAGGCCCTGCCGGTCTTGGAGCCCTAGACGGGGCTGAGGGAGCCCCCCAGTGCCCCCTCCCAGCCCCTGCTGCAGTGCTACATGCAGCACAAGGCAGGTACTCCAGCACCCAAGTGACCCCTGGCCACGGGCGCGATCTTGCTTTTGAAGTAATCTCACACAGCATCTGTGGAACCCTACATCAGGGATGGGAAAGTCCATTAACGCATGCCCAGGAGAGCCAGCATAGGAAAGCTGGATTTTCCTGCCCGTGGGCTCCGATGGATGTTGCACCTGGAGCAGCCCACCTGGGCCAGATGATTGCAGTTCAGCCAATGGGATTGACCTGGGGTCCTTCACCAGCCTCCCCGGGAACCCTTGAAAAGGCAGGAACCAGAAGGGAGAGGGGTGGTCCAGGTCGTCTTCCTGGGAGGAGAGAGATCCTTGCATGACCTGAGGCAGTCTCTGCCAGGCCCCATGGTCAAAGGAATCCTATGGGTGCCTTGTAAAACCTGAAGCTTCTTTTAACTCTCATTAAATTCACTTGGATCACGAGCCCGGCTTCCGCATGAAATTTTTCTCGCGGGGAGCCAAGGACTGGGGTTGGAATTTAGGCCAGAGAGAGAGACCTTACAAGTCCATGACCCTGTGACCTTGAGGAAGAGTTGGAATTCCTCTGGCCTCAAGGACAGGTGATCAAGTATCATTACCTCCTTACCCACTGCTCTACTTATTCTCACTTTATTCACTAGCCCTTCTAACTTTTCCACCGCACTCAGTTTCAACGTGCTCAGGTTGGTGTTGGGCTTTTATTTACTCGCTTTCTTCTTTATCCCTCTTTTTTTCCCCTTTTCCCCTCTTTTTCCTCTTCTCTCCCACTCTCTCCTCTCATATGCCACTAAAGGCTTCCAGGTCACTTCCCTCCGCTTAGGGCAAATCAACCCAAATAGCAGGAGGCACTCCAGCCTGCCCTGTGTGGGAGTGCTGTACACCACACAAGGCACCTGGGACAAACACCTACAGTGCGCTGCACCGTTGAAGAAACCTCCGTCATGCCCCTAAGGTGATCTCGTCAACTAGGGCAATTCTGCCCAGCACCACTGGGTCCCGGCATTAAAAGGGCACACTGACCTGCCATGTTGGAGCAGTGTCTAAACCCCTCTGGCCCCTCATCCAAGCAATCAGGGATCAGCTACTACTTTATACTTTATTTCCTCCTTCTCTCTCTCCTTGCTCTTTACCATCACAGCCAACCTTAGTGAACTCAGTTGGATTTATTTCCTTCTTTCTCTTTATTCTCTTTTTCTTTCTTTCCTCTTTCTGTCTTTGCTTTCTTCACCTCTCTCTTAGCTTGTACGATTCTCTCTGCTCCCTCTCATTGCTTGCACATACCACTGCTGGTTTCCAGAGCCCTACACTCTGCCTAGGGCAACCCTGTCCTCCTAGTGGGCAGCCTGACCCCTAAGACAGTACTGCACACAGGACGAGTCAGAGCTACACACAGCATAACACAGGGTCAGTTATTTCTTTAACCATTTAAAAAATACTCTCTCCTCCTCCTTCCTTTTCTCTTCTCTCTTTTTCCTTTTATTGGGCTCTTCTTAAAGGTGTTCTGCTTTTCTCCGCTCCATCTAGCTCTTCTCTACTTCCTACCACAGCCTCCACAGATTTGGTTCTCCTTTTTAGTTGTTTTCTTTTTTTTTTTTTTTACTGTTGTCACCTTTGTTTACTCTGTGCATTTTAGTTGTCTGTGGGTGAGTGGTTGTCAGTCTGGTTGGCATTATTGCCCCAGTCTGTGTCTTCCTCTTTCTCTCTTTTTCCTCTCCTTTCACTCTCTTTCCCATCACAAGACAATAGCTGTCTCCAGGCCACTCCCCTCTGCCTAGGGCAAACCTGAAGGCCCAACTGAGGGAGCTCCCACCCCCCACTTATTGGCGTGGCAAGCAGCTGGGGAATTCACGCTGGTCCTCTCCCACACACTAAGCCACAGGTTGTTCTCCCCTATAAAAAGTGGGGGCATCCCCAGCCTAAATCCTGAGGTCCTACAAGTGACTGTGGGAAACGCCTGACCACCACTTGTGAGGCTCCACGCTACTGTGGGAACATCCACCCAATCTCCAAGGCGATCTCTCTGTACATCCCCTTGTCTAGCCAGATTTGTAAAGTAGAATTTGGATCATGATAGTGGGGGGAGGAAGCATTTAGGAACTAGAGGAAACATGTTTCATTGTTGCTACCCTGCACCCTGACTGGCTTATCTCGTCCCCACATCCCTTCAGGAAGGGGGTGTCCAGTTACCTACCAATGGGCTTTGAGTCTCCACTCTGCACTCACCCTCATTTACAATGACATGATTTTTGTGTTCTTTGATGCTTGATATCTGATCCCTTCAACAGTTCATGGTCACACAGGCTGGTGTGCTTCCTCCATGTGGGCTTTGTTGCTTCTGAGCTAGATGGCCGCTTCTTTATTTTCAAGCCTGTAAGATCCCAGATGCTATAACTTTTGATAGCCAGGCACCATCAGCTTTCTTCACCACATTTGCTAGTGCACACATTTTTCTTCAACCATCATGTTGGAAAGGTGTTCATCATGGAATGCCAATTTAATATAACGTGTTCTTGCATTGAGTAAGTATTTGGCAATGTCCATCTACTGCCTTAATACTAAGTCTATAAATATATGCACGTTGATCTATTTACGAACCCTCCTGTATAAATATATTTACATATGTACATGCCAGTATGTAGACCTCTAGAAATACCCTTTGTCACCTAGTTCTTTCCTCTATTTACTTTTACTTTCCTCTTGTCCGACTATCATGCTCAGCTTTCACTTGGGTTTGAGTAATTTCTCTTGGTTACATTGCCCTTGCTGAATACCTACCAGGCTTCTCACACCCTCCTTGCGACGGATTTTGGATTACTTGTTGCTCCCCTGTCGCTGGATTGGTCAGCATCACCTCCTTACCCCCTCCTCTCTCTCTCCCATGTCCCCGGGAACCATTGGTCCTGTTGTTTTCTCCTCCAGCCTATTCTTCCAGCCTATCTTATCTAGATAGATCTGTTGAGATAATAATATGCACCAAAAATCAAACCATAGCAAGATAGGCGATGGGTGAGAACACAGTGATGACAAAAAAACAACAACAGAAAACCAATGATCAATAAAAGAGTAAATTAATTAAAAGACAAAAAAAATTTTTAAGAAAGAAAAACCTGTAAATAGATCAAGGTCTGATTTTTTTTTTCTATAGGTGTGTCCTTCAGTCAGGTCTGATGGCGTATCATGCTCTGGCCCCAGAGTCTGTCCTTTGTACTCCCTCAGGGGCTACCCGCTCTGCTCCCATGGTTGCTCTGCTGCATGCTTTTAGTGATTTGCCTCCGTGTTGGAGGGCCAGTCGGGTCAGTCCCAACACAGAGTCTCCGGTATTGTCCCCATAGGGCCCTGGGCCAGCAAGGGATGGCATGTCTCATAGTGGGATCAGCCATATGGTCCACTCTGTACATTGGCTGTTCAGAGTGCCAAAATCATCCTCCAAGCCTGGTGGACCAGTGTGTGCTCCACTCTCTTCCTCCCCCTTCATTTGCCCCTGTGTGCTCTGATCAGACATGTCCATCTCCCCTAGCTACAGGTTCAGTGCCGTCTTCTAAAGTAAATTCTTCTGGGGGGAGGGGCAGTTGTCCACGTAGCTGGTATGGAGGCTGGACCATCCACTTTTCATTTAGGATCAAAAGCATCTAGCTTTTAGCATTAGGTGCTATTGAGTCAGTTCCAACTCAAGGCAGAATGAACCACTGCGCAGTCCTACACCATCTTCAAAACTGTTGTTATACTTGAACCTAACATTTCAGCCTTTTCCAGGGACTGGCATCTCCTGATAACATACCCAAAGCATGTGAAGTCTCCCCGTGCTTGCTTCTAAGGACCTCTCAGACTGTTCTTCTGACACAAATCTGTTCATTCTTCCAGCACTCAATGGTATTTTTAATATTCTTGGCTAGTGTCATCTTGATGGGTTGAAACACTATCTCGCTCTAGTGTTGATGTACATTTTTCTGATGCCTAATTATACTGAGTATCTTTTAAGGTAATCATTTAATTTTTATGGCATTTTGAAAAGATGTCAATGAGGTCTATTTAATTTGTGTTCAGATGGAAACACATAACTCAAACTAAATATGTGACAGTAGAATAAGAATCCATTTTATCCTAAATACTTGAGATATTTATACAGCCTACTCAAGTTTTTATCAACATAGATAAGGTGGCGGTGGTGGTGGTGGTGGTGGTGGTGGTGGTGGTGGTGGTGGTTTTTAAGAGTTAATCTCTAAATAAGGGGCTGTAGTACTGAGCACTGAATCTCCTTTGCTTGATTAATTTTTATGTTAGGGAAATAATACAAGGATTCCATCAAATGACCCATCAGTTTGAGGAAAAAGCATATCAGAATTGATGGTCAAAGCCTATATGGCTTTATGGTTTAGTCTCTAGGGGTATGTAATGCTCTTGTGAAAATAGTATTCCTCATGATAATAACGAGGAACTGGTGGGCCTCCAGGGCTGGGAGCTGAACTGAGGGGCAGTTCTACCCTGTCTAATAGGGTCACTATGAGTTGGCAAAGACTCGATGGCTGTCAGTTTGGTTTTTTTGACTTGAGTACTGGCATTCAGTGTGTTTATCGAAATCAATAAATTACAAGCATTTTTGATGTCTATTTTTTACATACAAAATTTAAATCCCCCAAGCCTCTGAAAACTGCGAAGATTTCACAGCACTAGGTTGGTACTCTCCCATCCAAGAATCAGTGAAACTGGCAGGGTGTGAGGCATTCAGGCTCCCTCAGTTCCTCCTGCTGCCTTCCCTGACCCTGGTCACTTGCTTCTATTACCTCTCTTGGACCTTACATGCATTTGAATTAGAACACCATAGAGTACAGTGCTCTACATGTGCAGCAGCTCTAACCATGTCACTCTCTGTCTCTATGAAGCCTCTTCCAACAAAATTCAAATGCGATTGTATGTGCACACATAAACACACGCATGCACCAGAGCACCCTTCTTAACAGAGAGTCAGGAGGGTCTCTTAATTATTTGCTGTCCTCACTTTGGACACAAGTCCCTTGATGATGAGTAGGAGAAAAGGAACATCAGGTAGTGGGGGAAACCCTAAGGAGGAACAGAGGAGAGCTTTAACTAAGAATAATGCTACTAGGGGAATGATGGCATGTGAGGAAAATTAGATACTTCCAGACTGTCAGATTTTTCCATACAGCAAAATTAACTTTTCTAGTTTTGTCTAAAACTGGCCCCAGGAAATTTCAAATAGCACATCTCAGATTATCTAACCTACAAAGGAGTAGCCGGCCTTCCACCCACCCCCACCCCACCCCCGCCAAAAAACCAAGCGGTACAAAGCTCCACTGGGTACACATTTCAAAATATACATTCTCCTGTTTGGGCAGGCATCTGGCAACTTGCTCTGAGCTAGTGCACCCACACTTTTTTCCCAAGGTCATTGCTGGTGACAAGACCTTGTGCTCTTCTCACAAGCCAGAATGCAAACATAAATCAAGTCAGTGTAAGACGCCATCATCACCTCACTCAAATACACCTCGTCAAGTGAACTCAAACTTCAAGAAGATGCTCATTTGTTTGGTTTTGTTGATGTGAGGGTGATAGTGCATTTGGAGTTTAGTCATTGCACTAGGTCAGACTGTTAATCAAGCTTCCTATATAGAGGTTCTGAAGATATTGTGTAAGAAGGTCTGAGTTGTCTGGCTAGACCAGAGCTTGCACACTGCTATTGACTAGAAGTTCCGACACACAGAATCCAGGACACATAAACCCCTCAGGACCAATACTGAGAGTAGCAACACCACGAGGGAAGGTAGGGGGGAGAAGCAGAAGAAAGGGGAAACCAATCTCAATGATGGACATACAGCCCCACTCCACCACCCAGGGGAACAAACAGCAGAAGTTTGGGTGAAGGGATACAGCAGAGGCGTAAAATATAAAAATAAAAAGTATGTATAAAGTATCAGTGGTTCACGTGGGTGGGAGGAGGGGAAAAAAGGAGCTCAAGGAGAAAGAACATGTTTGGAAATGATGATAGCAATGTATGTACAAATGTGCTTCATACAAATTGGTGTATGAATTGTTACAAGAGCTGTAAGATCCCCCAATAAAATGATTTATTTAAAATAAAAAGGACTGATTAGTGGTAGACAGGGGACTGGTTTTGCCACCATGACAGTGCACCTGCTCACACACAAAAAACAGCATGCCTCTATCGCCCGATCTGATCCCAGCACACCGAGGCAAAATACTAAGGGTGTACAACAGAACAGGAAGGGGAACAGAGCAACGAAGTCCCCAGGGAATACCAAAAATAGACTTTGGGGCCAGGGCTAGCTGACCCATCATACTCTATGAGAAAGCACTCCTAAAGGCCAACAAACAGTCCTTGAACTAACTAAAAGCTTTTCTTTCTTGTGTTTTGTTTTGCTTTTTGTCATTGGCTTGTTGGTGGTGGTGTTGTTCTTTTGTTTCATTTTGTTGCTTGGGTTTGCTCTGTCTCGTTTTTGTGCATGCTATGATTTCCACAGGTCTGTCTAAATGAGATAGGCTGGATGAACAATCTGGAGGAGAAAACAATGGGACTGACAGCTGGGGGAGGGAGATGGGAAAGGGGGGTGTAGGGAAAAAGGAAGTGCTGTTAACAAACCCAGGGACAAGGGAACACCAAGTGATCCAAATAGATGGTGAGGAGGGTGTAGGAGGCTTGGTAGAGTGTAACCAAGAGTAATGTAACCTAGAGGAATTACTGAAACACAAATGAAGGCTGAACATGAGAGTGGGACAATCAGAAAGTAAAAGGAAATCAAGGAAAGAGGTAGGAAGCAAAGGGCATTTATAGAGGTCTAAATAAAGGCATGTGCATATGTAAATATATTTATGTATAACGATGGGGAAATAGATCTATATGCATATATTTATAGGTTTAGTATTAAGGTAACAGATGTACATTGGGCCTCCATTCAAGTACTCCCTCAATGCAAAAATACTTTGTTGTATTAAAGTGGCATTCCGTGATGCTCACCTCCCCAACACAATTGCTGGAGGCAAATGGGTGCATAAGCAAATGTGGTGACTGAAGTTGATGGTGGTCGGCTATCAAAAGTTATACATTCTGGGGTCTTAAAAGCTTGAAGTTAAACAAGTGGTCATGTAGCTGAGAAGCAACAAAGCCCACATGAAAGAAGCACACCAGCATGTGTGATCACGAGGTGTCGGAAGAATCAGGTATCAGACATCATCGGAACAAAAAAATCATATCTTTGTGAATACGGGGGAGTATGGAGTGAAAACCCAAAGCTCATTTGTAGATAATTGGACATCCCCTTACAGAAGGGTAGCAGGGAGGAGAGGAGCCAGTCAGGGTGCACTGTAGCAACAATGAAACATACAACTTTCCTCTAGCTCCTAAATGCTTCTTCCCCCACAACTAAAATGATCCCCATTCTACCTTACAAATCTAGCTAGACCTGAGGATGTACACTGGTACAGATAGGAACTGGAAACACAGGGAATCCAGGGCCGATGATCCCTTCAGGACCAGTGGTGAGAGTGGCGATACGAGGAGGGTAGAGGGAGGGAGGAATGGAAAGGGGAAACGGATTACAAGGATCTACATATAACCATCTCCCTGGGGGACAGACAACAGAAAAGTGGCTGAAGGGAGATATTGTATAGTGTAAGATATGACAAAATAATAATTTAGAAATTATTCAGGGTTCATGAGGGATGGGGAATAATTATCAGCTGATGCCAGCGGATTAAGTGGAGAACAAATGTTTTCAGAATGATGGGGGCAATGAATGTACAAATATGATGTATGTATCAATTGTGATAAGAGTTGTATGAGGCCCCAAAAATTGATTATAAAAAAAGAGAAAAGAAATAACAGTATGAAAACATCCCCCCAAAAAGCATGCCTCTCTTGTCCCTCATATCCTAATCACCTGAACTCACTCCATGTGACTTCTTTCTGTTTCCATGAATGAAGGACAGTGGTTTGACAACACAGAAGAGGGGGAGAAAAAACAAGGGTGTCACCCAAACTGCTGAGTTTGAAAAATGTTTCCAAGAATGTAATCACAGATTAGACAAATGTGTGAAGTGTAATGGAGAGTACTATGAAGGGGATAAAAAATTTAAATGCATAGTTTTGAAAAAATTGTAGTTTTTGTCGGGTTCCCCCTAGTAGCTTCCAATTTCATAGCAACTCAAGCCATCACCATACATCCAACTGACAGAGAAGGGGTGGGTTTTGTGTGTAGGTGGTGTTGGTTATTGCACAGGGGCAAGGGACTTCTGGTGGCATAGTACCTTATGCCTTGGGTGTCAACTGTAATGTCAGCAGTGGGGAACCACCAGTCAGTCCTCAGAAGAAAAGGATGAGGCGTTCTACTCCCATAGAGTTAGCCTTTGGGAAACCTACAGAGATAGTTCTGCTCTGATCTCATAGAGTCGCTATGGCTCAGCATCGACTCCATCGAAGTGAGCTGACAAACTAAAGGCAGGAGATCTGAAAGAGGATGCGGAGACGTTGTCTCAGGTACTTTGGACATATTACTATGGTGGAACCAGTCCTGCAAGAAGGGCGTCATTTTTGGCAGAGGGTTAGCAAACAAGAGGAAGACCCTTACTTAGGTGGATTGACACCGTGGCTGCGAGAATCGGCTCAAATACAGTAACAAGTGCGAGGATGGCGCAGGACTGGGCTTTGTTTCTCTCTCTAGTGCACAGGCCCCTATGAATCCGAACTGACTCCAGGGCTCTACAACATCAACTACTACAACCCTGAAGTTCAAACCTACCCAGTGGCTTCCCAAAAGGGAGGTGTGGCCATGTGCCTCTGTAAAGATGACAGCTAGGGAGCCCCTGCGGGGCAGTTCTACTCTGTGGCACAGGGGCAGCCAGGAGTCGGAATGTGCTTCACAGCAAAGGGTGTGCTTTGTCTCAGTTTGTGCCTGCTGCTGTTTATGCTATGCACTGAGTTTAACATGTGACACTCAGGAGCGAATGAATGGAAACACACCCATGATGCTTCCATGATGCCAGATGCAAGCTGACACTGTTTCTGAGTTCTGGGCATATTATTTTTTCAGAGATAATTTCCTGTAGCGGTGACACACCGAGTCCTATTTCATGTAAAAGCATCAGCAGCAGAGGAAAGCACTGCACAGAGAGAAGACGATGACACGTAACAGGCTTTCCATAGAGGAACAAAAGGGTGGATGTCTTGGGCTGCACTCTTTTCTTGTATACAGACAGTAAACAAGCTGAACACATCTCACCTAAGCATAACATTACAACTACTTGAAGCCCAGCTCAGGCATCTGGACAAGAGGCAGCAAGGAAGGATGGGAGAGAGTTAATGGGCTGGGCGTCCCCAAAGGTGCAGAGTGGGAATCAAGGGAGGATCCAGGACGAGCCAAGGCTTCTGGCAGAAGTCTGAGAGGAGAGCAGCAGAAAGGAGCTGCTCTCTGGGTCCTCACAGATGTAGCCAGTGAGAGAGCAGCAGTGCTGCCCCCTGGCGGTGCGCCGAAGGCAGGGCCGCTTCCCCCAGGGCTGGAGAGCTCTGGGGAAAGACAAACCCTGTCACTTTGGATGCCAAGTAAGGGGGCACTGTGTGCCGGTGGTGTACCTATGTTGGCCAAAGCGCTGCCCACTGTGCATTTGCTTCCCACAAGCACAGTTATCCTTCCTCGTGCATCCAGGAAAGACAGTTCTAGAAAAACACAAGCAGTAAAATAAAACACTGCCAGGTCTCGAACCATCCTCACCATTGTTACTATGCCCACTGGTGTAGCCACTGGTTCGAGCTGTTTTATTGCCCGTCCTCCACTTTTTGCCAAGCATCATGTCCTTCATGGACTTGATGTCCCTTCAGGGACTGGTCTCTCCTGACAGCACGTCCAAAGATATCAAATGAAGTCCAGCCATCCTTTGTCCCCATGTTCTCTTGGCAGTCCTTGTACTTTTATTGCTCAGTGTCTGATTATTTGGGACCAGGCCTTATTGCTGCCCCTTCCTCACCTTGGCCCCCAATCCCGACCCCAAGCCCTGCACATCCACTGTGTGAAACCTCCTGTTCCTGTAACCATCCCTGTGCTTTTGTGTGGGGGGTCTAGCTGGGTTCCCCTGGCAATTCGCCAGCTGCCCTTGGGAAAGTTCATGGAGTCGGCTAATTAGTAGAAAAGCCAAACGTCCAGCTGAGATTGGTTTACTCCCTAGCACCCTTGGGCAGGAGCACAGCCCCACTCCCGGTCCCAGGTAGCCAACGACCACACCTAGGTTCTCCGGACTTGGCAGCTGTAACATGTGGCCTGGGCTTCCCCTTCATTTCCTGCTCCTTTCTGGCTTGCTGTCTGACTTTTCTTTGCGGAATTAAAGCTGCAAATTGACAGGATCCCATAAACACTCTAAAGCCACAAAAAAACACCAAATGCCCACCCAAACATGTGAAACTTCCAAAAATCATCCTTAGAAGATTCCCAAACCCTAAACATTCCTAAACCCCATATATGCCCTGAAAACACCATGAAAGCCCTAAGAAAACCTAAAATGCTGGGGGAAAAAAACACATATAATATTAAAAATACCCTAAAATCCCTAAGGAACTCTGCAACATCACTAAAAACACCCTATTGTGCTGAAAAATACCTATACACTCTAAAAAACCACCCCTAAATCCCTTAAACACTCCCTAAAATCTTATAAAACACCCTAAAAACCCCAAACCACCCGAATGCCCCAAACACACCTTGAACGTCCACAAACAACCTAAAAGCCCTAAAAAATCACATGCCACCAAAAAGCCCTAAATGACCGCAAAATTCCAACTCATAGCCACCCTATAGAGGGCTTCTGGAGCTGTCAGTCTTTTATGGGAACAGCTTTATCGTTCTCCCAAGGAGAAGTTGGTAGGTTTGAAACCCTGACCTCATATTTAGCAGTCTAATAATTGCTGGACAGTGCCACCAAGGCTCTACTGGTGTAGTGGGTTACACATTGGGCTGCTAACCTCAAGGGAAACGGTTCAAAACCACCACCCACTCCTTGGGAGAAAGAAGAAGCTTTCTTTCTATTCCCCTAGATTTCTCATTGAAGGTGTAAAGTAACCTGTTAAATGCTCGCAGTGGCAGCAGCAATGTCTCATAACCATGGGGAAATGTGGTTCAGAAACTTCAGAAGCAAGCATCCACCAGTAGGTGACTGACCAGCAGTATTGACTTGGGCAAAGAGAAGGTGACATGGAAGGGTAAGGAGAAGAATGCGTGCAGAGGGCAGGTTGGCAGCTGAGCCTAAGTCCAGTAGAAACAACAGCAGAATGGCCTGTTCCTGGAAGGGCCACAGGAGATGGTGCGACTTCATGTAGCCCCCACTTACATGTGTAACAGCAGCAATTGCCTGAACACGTGGTCTCCCCAGGGAGGAGCCTTTGTGTGGTGTTAAGATGCTGTTACTGTCTGTTGTACTGTGGTGGCCTGCATTTGGCTGTAATGGTGGAAATTTTGCAGCCAGTAGTTCAAATGCCTGCTGGGTCACTCACTGCAGGTAGACTTCAGCAGTTTCCAGACAGAGAGACGAGGGAGGAGGACCTGGTCTTCCACTTCTGAAAGAACTGGCCAGTGTGAACCTTGTGAATGGCAGAACACTATACCTGAACATGAGTACCGCAGGCTATAAGGCATGATGGATTGACACAGTGGCTGCAGCAATGTGCTCAAACATAGGATAGTGCTGGCCTGGAAAATAGTTCATCGTCCATTAAAAAAAAATCATTATATAGGGGCTCATACAACTTTTGTTGTTGTTTTTCCCTAAGGGAGAGCAGTGTATTGGTACACTGAGAGGTATATAGATCAATGGATTCGAACAGAAAAGCTACACATATATTCACCAGTCAACAGGAAACTAGCCTTCGAAAAAGGACACAGAAATATCCAAAGGGACAAATTCTGCTTGCTCAACAAATGGTGTTGGACAAACTGAGATACCGTATGTAGGAAAATGAAGCAAGCCCCAAACCTTCCCCCATGCACAGAAATTAACTGAAGAGGGGTTAAAACCTGAAAGTAAACCTCCGGGCTATCATAATCAATTTTTCGATGACCTCATCGGTCAGAAATCATTGTAGGAACGCCAAAGCGTTCTTGTGTTCAACGTCTACATACATAGCAGGTGCTCCAGTAAAGGGGAATCTTGGTGGAGCTGGCTCATCCATTCCTGAAGAGAGTAGAGCACCACGTTGGCCCATCACAGAGCTCAGGTGTAGAATCTTCCTCACTGTCATCCTTTATCTCAGCAGTGTCAGTGTTGGATTATGAATTTCCCAAAGAACCAGTATCGCTCAATTCTGTGCACAATGCTGACTCACTCTCGCTGTATCTCTTACAGCATCAGTTAGTGGGCTTGTTGTCTGCCTCAGGCTTTGTTCACGGAGATCCTCCAGCTAGTTGGTGGTGTGTGCGCATGAGCAGAGGCTTCCTGCCAATCCCCCATGAGTAGTAGAGCTCCCATGGTGTGGACTCCATGTAAGCCCTGTCCCAGACAGCACGCTTACATAGGAGGGTGGGCCCTGCAGCACAGAGGACCATTCCCCCTGTGGAATGGCCTCAGAGACCCACGTCCCTCACTGGCCAGCTGCTGGGGCTGTGGGCCCTAAGCTTCATGCCTGACTCAGGAATTGACACAGGGTGAGGCGACTCCAGTAGCTGTTTTGACTGGTCTAATCCAGCCTGAGATCATCCTTGCATGAGCCCTCTGCCCAGATTATTTTTGTTTCTTTTATGATCATTTTATTAGGGGCTCTTACAACACTAACCACAATCCATATATACATCAGCTGTTTGAAGCACATCTGACCATTAATTGCCCTCATTATTCTCAAAATCTCCACTCTTCACCCAAGCCCCTGGCCTCAGCTCCTCATTTTTCCCCCCCTCAATGCCCGCCACCCATCCCTCATCAATCCTTGGAAATGTACTAATTCTTTTGTCATATCTTCACCCACCTTTCTTTTGAGGTCAATGAAGATCCTTGTAATCGGTTCCCACTTTCCATCCTGCCTTTCCTCCACCCTCCCAGTATCTCCACTCATAACACTGGTCCTCACAGGCCCATCCACCCTGGATTCCCCGTGTTTGAAATTCCTATCGGTACTACAATACCTTCTCTAGTTTGGCCAGATTAGTATGGTAGAACTGGGTTCTGGTTAGTGGGGCAAGAGGAAGCATTAAGAACTTGAGGAGGCGGCCACCCGCCCGCTGGGTGCACGGGCCCGGGCGTCGCGCGCTATGGGCCGCCCAGCGCAGCTGGAGGCTGGGAGCGCCCCGCAGGGCGCACGGGCGGCCTTGCAGGCGGGGACTCGGGACGCGCCCCTCGACGCCCTCGCGCACCCCACCGTCTTCCTGCCCGCGGGGCCCCCCCGAGGGGCTGCGAGCGGGGGTGTCGCACGACCTGCGGCTGGATAAAACGAGAGACCCCCCTTGGTCAGCAGCGCGAGACCGTGGGGACGCGCGGCTCCTCGAATGTTGCGTCGTCTCGTTTCTGGTTCCTCCATCCATTCACGCAGGCCGACCCCGCTCGCCTGATCAGTGGCACACACCCAGCCCAGTGGGAAAAGGAATGCTCTCCCACGTATATGCATTTTAGTTTGGAGTCCCTACAGGGTTTATGTACCCCGAGTCCTGGAGATGGGGATTGGTTTGATCTAACTGCACTTTACTTGCAGTGCGAGCCAGCGCGGCGCGGTGTCCCACTGGAAGCGCCGAGCCACACGTGCGTGTCAACACTTAGGACCATCCCCAAACATGCTTTTGCCAGGTGTCCGTGAGGAAGCCAATCAAGAGGGATCGTGCTATTCGGATTCGGTCCCCATGTCGCCGTTTTCGCCTTGCTTTCTGTTTTTGAATTCGGTTTCCCAAATGTCTGCCTCCAAACGAATACCCAACCAGGGGGTCCGCAGCCCTGGAAGTTTCCGGGGCTGTTCCCCAGACGCGCCTCTGGGGCTGCAAGGACTGCGCGTCGAGACTTTTCCGGTCGTGAAAAGTCGGCGGCGACAGCTCGGGGGCCCTGGGTCACCGGGTGGTGTTGAGCGGGGACTCTGGGGCCCCGGCGTGGGACGCTGGCGGGTGCAAGTTCAAGAGGGTCAGGGGCTGATGCCTCCCCACGCCCCTGCCCTCCCCCAGCAAGGGCGCTCTGGGGTGCTGGGTCCTTGAGGCCCCGGCTGGCGGGGCCGCCCACGGTCAAGGCTTCGGGCACACGCGCGGGTGCGCTGAGGCCTGCGCCGTGCGGGGGTCTGGGCTCAGGCAGGTGGTCGCGGCGGCTCCGCGGGCGGGCGGGCGCCCAGCAGGACGACCGACGACCCCCGGCGCGTCGCCGGCACCCAGCGCCCGGGCGTAGAGGCGGGCGGGGGGCTGCGCTCCGCCGCCGCCAGGGCCCCCTCCCTCCGCGCCCCCCCGCGCCAGGTGAGCCGGGCCTGGGCCTCGGCGGGCCGCGGGGCTGCCCTCTCGCCGCCCTCCAGCGCCCCCTCGGGGCCGGGCCGCGCCGAGCCGGGCGGCCGCCGGCCGGGGCTGGGGGTTGGGAGTGGCGGGGGTCGCGGGCGGGTCGCTCGTTCGGCCGCTGGCGGGGGGCGGGGGCCGGGCGGCCACGCGCGAGGCCGGGCCAGCTGCCGCCGCGCCCTCGGCCTCCGACTCCGGCTCCGGCTCGGCTCGCCCTGGCGGCGGTGGCGCCGTGAGGAGGAGTCCGCTCTCCTCTGTGGCGGCGGCGGCGGCGGCCGGCTCCAGGCCGGGTTTTGGCGCCGCCCGCCTGCTGCCTCCTGGCGGCTCCTGAACTCCAGCCCCCTCTCTATCAGCCTCTCACTCCGTCTCAATATGTCTCAAGATGGCGGCCAATGTGGGATCGATGTTTCAATATTGGAAGCGCTTTGATTTACAGCAGCTGCAGGTCAGGCTTCTCCTCTCTCGGCCTCTCGCTCGGGGGTGGGGGCTGCGGGCGGTCGCGGCCTCCCCGGGGGCGCCGGGCTGCCTCGCCGCCGGGGGGCCGCGGCGGAGGGGAGGAGGGGGGTGCCGGGAAAAGCGGGGCCGACTCGGGGACAAGTCCCTCTCACTCCCCGGCCCCCATTGATAACTCGCTTGATCGGAAATTGATCCTCTTTGTTCAATTCATCGATCAGCCCAAGATGGCGCCGGGAGCCGCCGCTGCCACCGCTGCTCCTGGTGTCTGCCCCCTCCCCTGGCGCCCCCCCCCCCCCGGCCCCGAGCCGCCACCGCCGCCACCGCTGCCCCTGGTGTCTGCCCCCTCCCCTGGCGCCCACCCCCCCCCCCCGTCCCGAGCCGCCGCCGCCGCCGGTTCCCCAAACTTCATGAGTGGAAAAATGGGCTCTTGGCACAAAATGGCATTCAATCCTCACCAAGAGATTCAGGGCTAAATTGCTGCCCTATCTCTGACCTCAGCTTTTGTTTTATTTTAATTCTCATATAATTCACATATATCATTCAATACTTCAGTCATATTAAGATTTGTGTAATCCTCACCACAATCAGGTTTACATCATTTCCTTCTTTTATATTCATTTTTGTTAGCCCCCCCCTCACTCCCCCAAATCTTCCCTGCCTGTCCCTAGGAGATTGTTAATTCTGTTAGTGTCTCTCTGGATTTGCCTCTCCTGGATTTCATATGTATTAAAAAAAAATACAAAACAAAATCAAGAAACAAGTAGAAAAGAAAAACTAACAATGATAAAAGAGAGAAAAACCTCAATCGAACAGAAAGTGAAAAATACTAAAAACTGGAACCAAATTAAAATTAGTCTGAAGAGATCAAATGATCAGGTGTTACATTTGAACTTAACTGTATCTGTTCATGTCCATGGGCTGTGGTCAGAGGGAATTCACCCCGCATGTGCATTTGAGTCCTTTTGCAAACTGGGTGTTCCGAACTTAAGCTCTGATTCTTGTTCATACCTGCAGATTGAGATTCTATTATTTATCACCCTGGCATCACACTGGCTGTGCTGCTTGTTCTGGGCGGACTTAGTTGACATCTCACTTAGATGGCTGCTTATTTTCAGAAAAAAGGTTTAAGTACAAGGCCCTGTTCTTTGTGATAGATGTGCACCATCTAATTTCAGGGTTTTTTTACACCCTATGCTTTCCAGTCAAATATTCACTTGAGGTAATTCAAAACACTCACTTGGCTCGATGACGCCAGAATAGCTCCCCTCCATGCAGTTCCATGGAGCTCAGCATAGTTAGGGTGCAGAGATGAAAAGACGATTGAACCATGTACTGAACGTTCAGGTTTTTCCCTGCTTCTGAAAATCTGTTTGCGCTTGTAGAGTAAATGTTTTGTACTTTTTAAGAGTGTAAAAAAAAAATAGATGGAGGGATTCAGAGAAAATGGCAACCAGATAGGACCCATCTATCTGGAGCTCCTGCTGCCAGACCAGAAAAATAGGAAATTAGGTGAAGGAAACGGGGAGGTGGAGTTCTGAAATTAGAACTAGGGTAACAGGGTTTCTCCTGAACCCCTTCTTTTGTGGGATTTCCACTCACAAAGCAAACCAAGAATGCTTTAAAGCAGCACTATAATTTTGACGAAGTGGCAGGCGCCAGATATGCCCTTGCCTGGAGCAGGGATCCCTGCAGGTGGACGCCCTGAGAGGGGGCAGAATCTCAGACACGAGGGGAACCCCACACTGAGCTCTCCATGCGGTTGGATGCCTTGAGCTCACGGTCAGGGGTTGGTGGTGGGTAGCCATAATTTAGAGTAGAAGAAAAAATATATTATTACCTTAGGAAGATCATGGTGTGGGAGAAAAAGGCAGAAAGTCGGGAGTCCAGGGAGCAAATTTAGTTCCAATTGGCCGACTAGTAAACAACCCCCCTGATAAGCTGCATCTCCCCCTCTGGGGGTCAGCTTGACAGCCACCAAATCTGAGCACATCACAAGTAGAATTTTTTTTAAGGGTGAAACATAAATGATTGGTTTAAAACTCAAACCCAAGTCTGGTTGCTCAGCTCCAAGCACCACATGGGGAGGCCCTTAACATAAATCAGCATAAGAAGCAACCTAGCTAAGGAATGCCAGAACTCAGCCACAGGGCCTGGCAGCTTTTACCATAACAAAGACCCGCTGTAGCAGTGTCAGCCTTAAACAGCACTGAGCTGTAGCCCAGAGACTGTGGGAGACAATTTCATTCTAGCTGGCCAGAGGGATAAAAAAGAAAATCCTCTGATCTAGGAAGCATCAGCAGTCTAGATAGGACAACAAGCTTCCCTCTCAGTGATTCTACACATAGCTGGGGAGGCCCTGCCGGTCTTGGAGCCCTAGACGGGGCTGAGGGAGCCCCCCAGTGCCCCCTCCCAGCCCCTGCTGCAGTGCTACATGCAGCACAAGGCAGGTACTCCAGCACCCAAGTGACCCCTGGCCACGGGCGCGATCTTGCTTTTGAAGTAATCTCACACAGCATCTGTGGAACCCTACATCAGGGATGGGAAAGTCCATTAACGCATGCCCAGGAGAGCCAGCATAGGAAAGCTGGATTTTCCTGCCCGTGGGCTCCGATGGATGTTGCACCTGGAGCAGCCCACCTGGGCCAGATGATTGCAGTTCAGCCAATGGGATTGACCTGGGGTCCTTCACCAGCCTCCCCGGGAACCCTTGAAAAGGCAGGAACCAGAAGGGAGAGGGGTGGTCCAGGTCGTCTTCCTGGGAGGAGAGAGATCCTTGCATGACCTGAGGCAGTCTCTGCCAGGCCCCATGGTCAAAGGAATCCTATGGGTGCCTTGTAAAACCTGAAGCTTCTTTTAACTCTCATTAAATTCACTTGGATCACGAGCCCGGCTTCCGCATGAAATTTTTCTCGCGGGGAGCCAAGGACTGGGGTTGGAATTTAGGCCAGAGAGAGAGACCTTACAAGTCCATGACCCTGTGACCTTGAGGAAGAGTTGGAATTCCTCTGGCCTCAAGGACAGGTGATCAAGTATCATTACCTCCTTACCCACTGCTCTACTTATTCTCACTTTATTCACTAGCCCTTCTAACTTTTCCACCGCACTCAGTTTCAACGTGCTCAGGTTGGTGTTGGGCTTTTATTTACTCGCTTTCTTCTTTATCCCTCTTTTTTTCCCCTTTTCCCCTCTTTTTCCTCTTCTCTCCCACTCTCTCCTCTCATATGCCACTAAAGGCTTCCAGGTCACTTCCCTCCGCTTAGGGCAAATCAACCCAAATAGCAGGAGGCACTCCAGCCTGCCCTGTGTGGGAGTGCTGTACACCACACAAGGCACCTGGGACAAACACCTACAGTGCGCTGCACCGTTGAAGAAACCTCCGTCATGCCCCTAAGGTGATCTCGTCAACTAGGGCAATTCTGCCCAGCACCACTGGGTCCCGGCATTAAAAGGGCACACTGACCTGCCATGTTGGAGCAGTGTCTAAACCCCTCTGGCCCCTCATCCAAGCAATCAGGGATCAGCTACTACTTTATACTTTATTTCCTCCTTCTCTCTCTCCTTGCTCTTTACCATCACAGCCAACCTTAGTGAACTCAGTTGGATTTATTTCCTTCTTTCTCTTTATTCTCTTTTTCTTTCTTTCCTCTTTCTGTCTTTGCTTTCTTCACCTCTCTCTTAGCTTGTACGATTCTCTCTGCTCCCTCTCATTGCTTGCACATACCACTGCTGGTTTCCAGAGCCCTACACTCTGCCTAGGGCAACCCTGTCCTCCTAGTGGGCAGCCTGACCCCTAAGACAGTACTGCACACAGGACGAGTCAGAGCTACACACAGCATAACACAGGGTCAGTTATTTCTTTAACCATTAAAAAAATACTCTCTCCTCCTCCTTCCTTTTCTCTTCTCTCTTTTTCCTTTTATTGGGCTCTTCTTAAAGGTGTTCTGCTTTTCTCCGCTCCATCTAGCTCTTCTCTACTTCCTACCACAGCCTCCACAGATTTGGTTCTCCTTTTTAGTTGTTTTCTTTTTTTTTTTTTTTACTGTTGTCACCTTTGTTTACTCTGTGCATTTTAGTTGTCTGTGGGTGAGTGGTTGTCAGTCTGGTTGGCATTATTGCCCCAGTCTGTGTCTTCCTCTTTCTCTCTTTTTCCTCTCCTTTCACTCTCTTTCCCATCACAAGACAATAGCTGTCTCCAGGCCACTCCCCTCTGCCTAGGGCAAACCTGAAGGCCCAACTGAGGGAGCTCCCACCCCCCACTTATTGGCGTGGCAAGCAGCTGGGGAATTCACGCTGGTCCTCTCCCACACACTAAGCCACAGGTTGTTCTCCCCTATAAAAAGTGGGGGCATCCCCAGCCTAAATCCTGAGGTCCTACAAGTGACTGTGGGAAACGCCTGACCACCACTTGTGAGGCTCCACGCTACTGTGGGAACATCCACCCAATCTCCAAGGCGATCTCTCTGTACATCCCCTTGTCTAGCCAGATTTGTAAAGTAGAATTTGGATCATGATAGTGGGGGGAGGAAGCATTTAGGAACTAGAGGAAACATGTTTCATTGTTGCTACCCTGCACCCTGACTGGCTTATCTCGTCCCCACATCCCTTCAGGAAGGGGGTGTCCAGTTACCTACCAATGGGCTTTGAGTCTCCACTCTGCACTCACCCTCATTTACAATGACATGATTTTTGTGTTCTTTGATGCTTGATATCTGATCCCTTCAACAGTTCATGGTCACGCAGGCTGGTGTGCTTCCTCCATGTGGGCTTTGTTGCTTCTGAGCTAGATGGCCGCTTCTTTATTTTCAAGCCTGTAAGATCCCAGATGCTATAACTTTTGATAGCCAGGCACCATCAGCTTTCTTCACCACATTTGCTAGTGCACACATTTTTCTTCAACCATCATGTTGGAAAGGTGTTCATCATGGAATGCCAATTTAATATAACGTGTTCTTGCATTGAGTAAGTATTTGGCAATGTCCATCTACTGCCTTAATACTAAGTCTATAAATATATGCACGTTGATCTATTTACGAACCCTCCTGTATAAATATATTTACATATGTACATGCCAGTATGTAGACCTCTAGAAATACCCTTTGTCACCTAGTTCTTTCCTCTATTTACTTTTACTTTCCTCTTGTCCGACTATCATGCTCAGCTTTCACTTGGGTTTGAGTAATTTCTCTTGGTTACATTGCCCTTGCTGAATACCTACCAGGCTTCTCACACCCTCCTTGCGACGGATTTTGGATTACTTGTTGCTCCCCTGTCGCTGGATTGGTCAGCATCACCTCCTTACCCCCTCCTCTCTCTCTCCCATGTCCCCGGGAACCATTGGTCCTGTTGTTTTCTCCTCCAGCCTATTCTTCCAGCCTATCTTATCTAGATAGATCTGTTGAGATAATAATATGCACCAAAAATCAAACCATAGCAAGATAGGCGATGGGTGAGAACACAGTGATGACAAAAAAACAACAACAGAAAACCAATGATCAATAAAAGAGTAAATTAATTAAAAGACAAAAAAAATTTTTAAGAAAGAAAAACCTGTAAATAGATCAAGGTCTGATTTTTTTTTTCTATAGGTGTGTCCTTCAGTCAGGTCTTATGGCGTATCATGCTCTGGCCCCAGAGTCTGTCCTTTGTACTCCCTCAGGGGCTACCCGCTCTGCTCCCATGGTTGCTCTGCTGCATGCTTTTAGTGATTTGCCTCCGTGTTGGAGGGCCAGTCGGGTCAGTCCCAACACAGAGTCTCCGGTATTGTCCCCATAGGGCCCTGGGCCAGCAAGGGATGGCATGTCTCATAGTGGGATCAGCCATATGGTCCACTCTGTACATTGGCTGTTCAGAGTGCCAAAATCATCCTCCAAGCCTGGTGGACCAGTGTGTGCTCCACTCTCTTCCTCCCCCTTCATTTGCCCCTGTGTGCTCTGATCAGACATGTCCAGCTCCCCTAGCTACAGGTTCAGTGCCGTCTTCTAAAGTAAATTCTTCTGGGGGGAGGGGCAGTTGTCCACGTAGCTGGTATGGAGGCTGGACCATCCACTTTTCATTTAGGATCAAAAGCATCTAGCTTTTAGCATTAGGTGCTATTGAGTCAGTTCCAACTCAAGGCAGAATGAACCACTGCGCAGTCCTACACCATCTTCAAAACTGTTGTTATACTTGAACCTAACATTTCAGCCTTTTCCAGGGACTGGCATCTCCTGATAACATACCCAAAGCATGTGAAGTCTCCCCGTGCTTGCTTCTAAGGACCTCTCAGACTGTTCTTCTGACACAAATCTGTTCATTCTTCCAGCACTCAATGGTATTTTTAATATTCTTGGCTAGTGTCATCTTGATGGGTTGAAACACTATCTCGCTCTAGTGTTGATGTACATTTTTCTGATGCCTAATTATACTGAGTATCTTTTAAGGTAATCATTTAATTTTTATGGCATTTTGAAAAGATGTCAATGAGGTCTATTTAATTTGTGTTCAGATGGAAACACATAACTCAAACTAAATATGTGACAGTAGAATAAGAATCCATTTTATCCTAAATACTTGAGATATTTATACAGCCTACTCAAGTTTTTATCAACATAGATAAGGTGGCGGTGGTGGTGGTGGTGGTGGTGGTGGTGGTGGTGGTGGTGGTTTTTAAGAGTTAATCTCTAAATAAGGGGCTGTAGTACTGAGCACTGAATCTCCTTTGCTTGATTAATTTTTATGTTAGGGAAATAATACAAGGATTCCATCAAATGACCCATCAGTTTGAGGAAAAAGCATATCAGAATTGATGGTCAAAGCCTATATGGCTTTATGGTTTAGTCTCTAGGGGTATGTAATGCTCTTGTGAAAATAGTATTCCTCATGATAATAACGAGGAACTGGTGGGCCTCCAGGGCTGGGAGCTGAACTGAGGGGCAGTTCTACCCTGTCTAATAGGGTCACTATGAGTTGGCAAAGACTCGATGGCTGTCAGTTTGGTTTTTTTGACTTGAGTACTGGCATTCAGTGTGTTTATCGAAATCAATAAATTACAAGCATTTTTGATGTCTATTTTTTACATACAAAATTTAAATCCCCCAAGCCTCTGAAAACTGCGAAGATTTCACAGCACTAGGTTGGTACTCTCCCATCCAAGAATCAGTGAAACTGGCAGGGTGTGAGGCATTCAGGCTCCCTCAGTTCCTCCTGCTGCCTTCCCTGACCCTGGTCACTTGCTTCTATTACCTCTCTTGGACCTTACATGCATTTGAATTAGAACACCATAGAGTACAGTGCTCTACATGTGCAGCAGCTCTAACCATGTCACTCTCTGTCTCTATGAAGCCTCTTCCAACAAAATTCAAATGCGATTGTATGTGCACACATAAACACACGCATGCACCAGAGCACCCTTCTTAACAGAGAGTCAGGAGGGTCTCTTAATTATTTGCTGTCCTCACTTTGGACACAAGTCCCTTGATGATGAGTAGGAGAAAAGGAACATCAGGTAGTGGGGGAAACCCTAAGGAGGAACAGAGGAGAGCTTTAACTAAGAATAATGCTACTAGGGGAATGATGGCATGTGAGGAAAATTAGATACTTCCAGACTGTCAGATTTTTCCATACAGCAAAATTAACTTTTCTAGTTTTGTCTAAAACTGGCCCCAGGAAATTTCAAATAGCACATCTCAGATTATCTAACCTACAAAGGAGTAGCCGGCCTTCCACCCACCCCCACCCCACCCCCGCCAAAAAACCAAGCGGTACAAAGCTCCACTGGGTACACATTTCAAAATATACATTCTCCTGTTTGGGCAGGCATCTGGCAACTTGCTCTGAGCTAGTGCACCCACACTTTTTTCCCAAGGTCATTGCTGGTGACAAGACCTTGTGCTCTTCTCACAAGCCAGAATGCAAACATAAATCAAGTCAGTGTAAGACGCCATCATCACCTCACTCAAATACACCTCGTCAAGTGAACTCAAACTTCAAGAAGATGCTCATTTGTTTGGTTTTGTTGATGTGAGGGTGATAGTGCATTTGGAGTTTAGTCATTGCACTAGGTCAGACTGTTAATCAAGCTTCCTATATAGAGGTTCTGAAGATATTGTGTAAGAAGGTCTGAGTTGTCTGGCTAGACCAGAGCTTGCACACTGCTATTGACTAGAAGTTCCGACACACAGAATCCAGGACAGATAAACCCCTCAGGACCAATACTGAGAGTAGCAACACCACGAGGGAAGGTAGGGGGGAGAAGCAGAAGAAAGGGGAAACCAATCTCAATGATGGACATACAGCCCCACTCCACCACCCAGGGGAACAAACAGCAGAAGTTTGGGTGAAGGGATACAGCAGAGGCGTAAAATATAAAAATAAAAAGTATGTATAAAGTATCAGTGGTTCACGTGGGTGGGAGGAGGGGAAAAAAGGAGCTCAAGGAGAAAGAACATGTTTGGAAATGATGATAGCAATGTATGTACAAATGTGCTTCATACAAATTGGTGTATGAATTGTTACAAGAGCTGTAAGATCCCCCAATAAAATGATTTATTTAAAATAAAAAGGACTGATTAGTGGTAGACAGGGGACTGGTTTTGCCACCATGACAGTGCACCTGCTCACACACAAAAAACAGCATGCCTCTATCGCCCGATCTGATCCCAGCACACCGAGGCAAAATACTAAGGGTGTACAACAGAACAGGAAGGGGAACAGAGCAACGAAGTCCCCAGGGAATACCAAAAATAGACTTTGGGGCCAGGGCTAGCTGACCCATCATACTCTATGAGAAAGCACTCCTAAAGGCCAACAAACAGTCCTTGAACTAACTAAAAGCTTTTCTTTCTTGTGTTTTGTTTTGCTTTTTGTCATTGGCTTGTTGGTGGTGGTGTTGTTCTTTTGTTTCATTTTGTTGCTTGGGTTTGCTCTGTCTCGTTTTTGTGCATGCTATGATTTCCACAGGTCTGTCTAAATGAGATAGGCTGGATGAACAATCTGGAGGAGAAAACAATGGGACTGACAGCTGGGGGAGGGAGATGGGAAAGGGGGGTGTAGGGAAAAAGGAAGTGCTGTTAACAAACCCAGGGACAAGGGAACACCAAGTGATCCAAATAGATGGTGAGGAGGGTGTAGGAGGCTTGGTAGAGTGTAACCAAGAGTAATGTAACCTAGAGGAATTACTGAAACACAAATGAAGGCTGAACATGAGAGTGGGACAATCAGAAAGTAAAAGGAAATCAAGGAAAGAGGTAGGAAGCAAAGGGCATTTATAGAGGTCTAAATAAAGGCATGTGCATATGTAAATATATTTATGTATAACGATGGGGAAATAGATCTATATGCATATATTTATAGGTTTAGTATTAAGGTAACAGATGTACATTGGGCCTCCATTCAAGTACTCCCTCAATGCAAAAATACTTTGTTGTATTAAAGTGGCATTCCGTGATGCTCACCTCACCAACACAATTGCTGGAGGCAAATGGGTGCATAAGCAAATGTGGTGACTGAAGTTGATGGTGGTCGGCTATCAAAAGTTATACATTCTGGGGTCTTAAAAGCTTGAAGTTAAACAAGTGGTCATGTAGCTGAGAAGCAACAAAGCCCACATGAAAGAAGCACACCAGCATGTGTGATCACGAGGTGTCGGAAGAATCAGGTATCAGACATCATCGGAACAAAAAAATCATATCTTTGTGAATACGGGGGAGTATGGAGTGAAAACCCAAAGCTCATTTGTAGATAATTGGACATCCCCTTACAGAAGGGTAGCAGGGAGGAGAGGAGCCAGTCAGGGTGCACTGTAGCAACAATGAAACATACAACTTTCCTCTAGCTCCTAAATGCTTCTTCCCCCACAACTAAAATGATCCCCATTCTACCTTACAAATCTAGCTAGACCTGAGGATGTACACTGGTACAGATAGGAACTGGAAACACAGGGAATCCAGGGCCGATGATCCCTTCAGGACCAGTGGTGAGAGTGGCGATACGAGGAGGGTAGAGGGAGGGAGGAATGGAAAGGGGAAACGGATTACAAGGATCTACATATAACCATCTCCCTGGGGGACAGACAACAGAAAAGTGGCTGAAGGGAGATATTGTATAGTGTAAGATATGACAAAATAATAATTTAGAAATTATTCAGGGTTCATGAGGGATGGGGAATAATTATCAGCTGATGCCAGCGGATTAAGTGGAGAGCAAATGTTTTCAGAATGATGAGGGCAATGAATGTACAAATATGATGTATGTATCAATTGTGATAAGAGTTGTATGAGGCCCCAAAAATTGATTATAAAAAAAGAGAAAAGAAATAACAGTATGAAAACATCCCCCCAAAAAGCATGCCTCTCTTGTCCCTCATATCCTAATCACCTGAACTCACTCCATGTGACTTCTTTCTGTTTCCATGAATGAAGGACAGTGGTTTGACAACACAGAAGAGGGGGAGAAAAAACAAGGGTGTCACCCAAACTGCTGAGTTTGAAAAATGTTTCCAAGAATGTAATCACAGATTAGACAAATGTGTGAAGTGTAATGGAGAGTACTATGAAGGGGATAAAAAATTTAAATGCATAGTTTTGAAAAAATTGTAGTTTTTGTCGGGTTCCCCCTAGTAGCTTCCAATTTCATAGCAACTCAAGCCATCACCATACATCCAACTGACAGAGAAGGGGTGGGTTTTGTGTGTAGGTGGTGTTGGTTATTGCACAGGGGCAAGGGACTTCTGGTGGCATAGTACCTTATGCCTTGGGTGTCAACTGTAATGTCAGCAGTGGGGAACCACCAGTCAGTCCTCAGAAGAAAAGGATGAGGCGTTCTACTCCCATAGAGTTAGCCTTTGGGAAACCCACAGAGATAGTTCTGCTCTGATCTCATAGAGTCGCTATGGCTCAGCATCGACTCCATCGAAGTGAGCTGACAAACTAAAGGCAGGAGATCTGAAAGAGGATGCGGAGACGTTGTCTCAGGTACTTTGGACATATTACTATGGTGGAACCAGTCCTGCAAGAAGGGCGTCATTTTTGGCAGAGGGTTAGCAAACAAGAGGAAGACCCTTACTTAGGTGGATTGACACCGTGGCTGCGAGAATCGGCTCAAATACAGTAACAAGTGCGAGGATGGCGCAGGACTGGGCTTTGTTTCTCTCTCTAGTGCACAGGCCCCTATGAATCCGAACTGACTCCAGGGCTCTACAACATCAACTACTACAACCCCGAAGTTCAAACCTACCCAGTGGCTTCCCAAAAGGGAGGTGTGGCCATGTGCCTCTGTAAAGATGACAGCTAGGGAGCCCCTGCGGGGCAGTTCTACTCTGTGGCACAGGGGCAGCCAGGAGTCGGAATGTGCTTCACAGCAAAGGGTGTGCTTTGTCTCAGTTTGTGCCTGCTGCTGTTTATGCTATGCACTGAGTTTAACATGTGACACTCAGGAGCGAATGAATGGAAACACACCCATGATGCTTCCATGATGCCAGATGCAAGCTGACACTGTTTCTGAGTTCTGGGCATATTATTTTTTCAGAGATAATTTCCTGTAGCGGTGACACACCGAGTCCTATTTCATGTAAAAGCATCAGCAGCAGAGGAAAGCACTGCACAGAGAGAAGACTATGACACGTAACAGGCTTTCCATAGAGGAACAAAAGGGTGGATGTCTTGGGCTGCACTCTTTTCTTGTATACAGACAGTAAACAAGCTGAACACATCTCACCTAAGCATAACATTACAACTACTTGAAGCCCAGCTCAGGCATCTGGACAAGAGGCAGCAAGGAAGGATGGGAGAGAGTTAATGGGCTGGGCGTCCCCAAAGGTGCAGAGTGGGAATCAAGGGAGGATCCAGGACGAGCCAAGGCTTCTGGCAGAAGTCTGAGAGGAGAGCAGCAGAAAGGAGCTGCTCTCTGGGTCCTCACAGATGTAGCCAGTGAGAGAGCAGCAGTGCTGCCCCCTGGCGGTGCGCCGAAGGCAGGGCCGCTTCCCCCAGGGCTGGAGAGCTCTGGGGAAAGACAAACCCTGTCACTTTGGATGCCAAGTAAGGGGGCACTGTGTGCCGGTGGTGTACCTATGTTGGCCAAAGCGCTGCCCACTGTGCATTTGCTTCCCACAAGCACAGTTATCCTTCCTCGTGCATCCAGGAAAGACAGTTCTAGAAAAACACAAGCAGTAAAATAAAACACTGCCAGGTCTCGAACCATCCTCACCATTGTTACTATGCCCACTGGTGTAGCCACTGGTTCGAGCTGTTTTATTGCCCGTCCTCCACTTTTTGCCAAGCATCATGTCCTTCATGGACTTGATGTCCCTTCAGGGACTGGTCTCTCCTGACAGCACGTCCAAAGATATCAAATGAAGTCCAGCCATCCTTTGTCCCCATGTTCTCTTGGCAGTCCTTGTACTTTTATTGCTCAGTGTCTGATTATTTGGGACCAGGCCTTATTGCTGCCCCTTCCTCACCTTGGCCCCCAATCCCGACCCCAAGCCCTGCACATCCACTGTGTGAAACCTCCTGTTCCTGTAACCATCCCTGTGCTTTTGTGTGGGGGGGTCTAGCTGGGTTCCCCTGGCAATTCGCCAGCTGCCCTTGGGAAAGTTCATGGAGTCGGCTAATTAGTAGAAAAGCCAAACGTCCAGCTGAGATTGGTTTACTCCCTAGCACCCTTGGGCAGGAGCACAGCCCCACTCCCGGTCCCAGGTAGCCAACGACCACACCTAGGTTCTCCGGACTTGGCAGCTGTAACATGTGGCCTGGGCTTCCCCTTCATTTCCTGCTCCTTTCTGGCTTGCTGTCTGACTTTTCTTTGCGGAATTAAAGCTGCAAATTGACAGGATCCCATAAACACTCTAAAGCCACAAAAAAACACCAAATGCCCACCCAAACATGTGAAACTTCCAAAAATCATCCTTAGAAGATTCCCAAACCCTAAACATTCCTAAACCCCATATATGCCCTGAAAACACCATGAAAGCCCTAAGAAAACCTAAAATGCTGGGGGGAAAAAACACATATAATATTAAAAATACCCTAAAATCCCTAAGGAACTCTGCAACATCACTAAAAACACCCTATTGTGCTGAAAAATACCTATACACTCTAAAAAACCACCCCTAAATCCCTTAAACACTCCCTAAAATCTTATAAAACACCCTAAAAACCCCAAACCACCCGAATGCCCCAAACACACCTTGAACGTCCACAAACAACCTAAAAGCCCTAAAAAATCACATGCCACCAAAAAGCCCTAAATGACCGCAAAATTCCAACTCATAGCCACCCTATAGAGGGCTTCTGGAGCTGTCAGTCTTTTATGGGAACAGCTTTATCGTTCTCCCAAGGAGAAGTTGGTAGGTTTGAAACCCTGACCTCATATTTAGCAGTCTAATAATTGCTGGACAGTGCCACCAAGGCTCTACTGGTGTAGTGGGTTACACATTGGGCTGCTAACCTCAAGGGAAACGGTTCAAAACCACCACCCACTCCTTGGGAGAAAGAAGAAGCTTTCTTTCTATTCCCCTAGATTTCTCATTGAAGGTGTAAAGTAACCTGTTAAATGCGCGCAGTGGCAGCAGCAATGTCTCATAACCATGGGGAAATGTGGTTCAGAAACTTCAGAAGCAAGCATCCAGCAGTAGGTGACTGACCAGCAGTATTGACTTGGGCAAAGAGAAGGTGACATGGAAGGGTAAGGAGAAGAATGCGTGCAGAGGGCAGGTTGGCAGCTGAGCCTAAGTCCAGTAGAAACAACAGCAGAATGGCCTGTTCCTGGAAGGGCCACAGGAGATGGTGCGACTTCATGTAGCCCCCACTTACATGTGTAACAGCAGCAATTGCCTGAACACGTGGTCTCCCCAGGGAGGAGCCTTTGTGTGGTGTTAAGATGCTGTTACTGTCTGTTGTACTGTGGTGGCCTGCATTTGGCTGTAATGGTGGAAATTTTGCAGCCAGTAGTTCAAATGCCTGCTGGGTCACTCACTGCAGGTAGACTTCAGCAGTTTCCAGACAGAGAGACGAGGGAGGAGGACCTGGTCTTCCACTTCTGAAAGAACTGGCCAGTGTGAACCTTGTGAATGGCAGAACACTATACCTGAACATGAGTACCGCAGGCTATAAGGCATGATGGATTGACACAGTGGCTGCAGCAATGTGCTCAAACATAGGATAGTGCTGGCCTGGAAAATAGTTCATCGTCCATTAAAAAAAATCATTATATAGGGGCTCATACAACTTTTGTTGTTGTTTTTCCCTAAGGGAGAGCAGTGTATTGGTACACTGAGAGGTATATAGATCAATGGATTCGAACAGAAAAGCTACACATATATTCACCAGTCAACAGGAAACTAGCCTTCGAAAAAGGACACAGAAATATCCAAAGGGACAAATTCTGCTTGCTCAACAAATGGTGTTGGACAAACTGAGATACCGTATGTAGGAAAATGAAGCAAGCCCCAAACCTTCCCCCATGCACAGAAATTAACTGAAGAGGGGTTAAAACCTGAAAGTAAACCTCCGGGCTATCATAATCAATTTTTCGATGACCTCATCGGTCAGAAATCATTGTAGGAACGCCAAAGCGTTCTTGTGTTCAACGTCTACATACATAGCAGGTGCTCCAGTAAAGGGGAATCTTGGTGGAGCTGGCTCATCCATTCCTGAAGAGAGTAGAGCACCACATTGGCCCATCACAGAGCTCAGGTGTAGAATCTTCCTCACTGTCATCCTTTATCTCAGCAGTGTCAGTGTTGGATTATGAATTTCCCAAAGAACCAGTATCGCTCAATTCTGTGCACAATGCTGACTCACTCTCGCTGTTATTTCACTGGTCTAAAAACCCATTTAGGTTAAAATGACACTTTTTTGATGCCATGACCTAAAATTTTTAGTGAGAAAATGTTCCTAATGACATTACTTGGGTCTTCCTCTAATCCTGATGCCATGTTCTTTTTCACATAGGCCAGCTTCTTGTATAAATTGCTCAGCATACAGATGGAATAAAAACAGTGAAAGGATACAACCCTGATGCACACCTTTTCTGATTTTAAACCATGCAGTATCACCTTGTCCTGTTCACAGTCTCACCTGGTTCTATCTCTTGGCCTTTGTATAAGCTCCATATGAGTACAATGAAGTGTTGTGCAATGCCCATTCTTTTCCATGGTATCCCCAAGATCCACCTCCTTCCACTCGTGGTTTCCAGAACGTGGGGTTGGGACAAAGCCTGGATAGTCTCATGGCAAGACCAGATCAGGAATGGAGCTGAGCCGGGAGCAGCTTTATTTGCTTGCTCCAGGGAAAGTCTGCCAGGGGCTTTCTACAAATGATAAAGGTGAATCCCTCTCTCGTTACCCACTGATCATCTCTGAGCCTCTTGCTCTCATATCCCTTGCACAGACCTCTACCATTAGATGGACAATTAGGTAACGTTTGAACACTTTTCTGATGCTGAGCCTGGGGAGCAACTAATAGCTGAGTAAATATTGATTGAAAGATGGTGAGTGGAAGAAAATAGCTTTGCCAGGTCCAGGTTGTGATGGAGATGAGAGTGTTACCAAATCCTGCTGTCCCCATGGTGGGTTTGCTGTATTGTGCCCAGTCCTGAAAGTCTGAGCCAGGGGTTTTAACATGGCCCCTTTCAAAACATATAGGTGGAATTCTTGGACCATGAGCTGTCCTTAGAGTGTGGCTTTACCAAGGTGATGTCCGCCCTGGAACGAAACAACCCAAGAACCTAGATCTTTGTGAAGGTGTTGGTAAGGGATGCCGCGGAAATCATAAACTTGACTGAAAGCAAAGGAAACTTTGCCTTCATGTGTCTGCAGCTGGACGAAGTGGTGCTGGAGCACACCCTCCTTTGCGATTCTTCTTGTTCTTTTTATGAGCTGCTCCCTGGCCTGTGCAGTCCCGTAAATCTGGAAACTCTTTGCTGGTGGGGGCAATTGTTATATCCTCCCCCCAGATCCAGATGTCTTGTCCATGGTCAGTGCGCAATCCTTGTTAGCCAGAGGAGTGGGGCATCTAAAGGCAGGCAGGGGTCACATACTTTTTTTCTACACTTTCTAGAAAGACCAGAGCTAAACATCTTGCAGCCCTTTTCATGTCCTCTTTCTTTTCTGTATTTATTTTCCAGGAAAGAGGAGAAGAAACGCGACAGCATCTACTGACAGCAAGTCAAATGCCATCGTGTGTGTTCAGAGGGCAGGCTGGTTCTCATTTGCCTAACTCATCAGTCCCATCGTGCCATGTCCATGTTAGATTGTTTAGGGAAACAGATGACATATGTTATGATGCTAAATAAGCTGAAACAGTGCCAGGATGGAGGCAGAAGGGGTTTATTTGTTTGTTTTTAAATGAAGCATGGCTTTCTAGTGACTTATTGTGGTGGGGAAGGGGGGCACCGAGGGCAACAAGACATGGTTGTGACAGTGGTCTGGGAATTGAGACAAATCATTGCTTCTGCAGCAGAGATGAGCTGCCTCTGACCTGTCAGTTACTTGAAGGGAGACTCTGCATTTGGTCAGACAAGTCTTAGTTGGAGATGGTACCAGCTTTCCTCCTGAGCCTCTGTGGTTCCCTTTGGACTACACAGGCCCGAATCGCTTTTAGCTGAGCAACAGCAAATGGCAACACAGACTTGCCATATTGCTCTTTTGCGTACACTCTTTAAAAATCGTACTAAATATACATGCATCAAAACATTCGTCACTTCCACGCTCTACAAGATTATAACTAAGTGGCATTCTGCATGTTGTTCATATTATCATCCTTACCCATTCCAAAATTATGTCATCACCCTTATGGAAGCTCAGTATCGTCTCAGGGATGGCACTTCCCCTCCAGGCCCTACTGGGTTAGGCTGGGTTGACTAGAGAAATAAATCCAAGGACACTCATATAGGTATAAGAAAGACTCCACCTCACTTATTTGTCCAATTGACATGGCATTATGTAACAACCATACTTACCTTCCTACCTATCCCTGGAAACAATTGGGATATGTTTGTCTCTATTCATTTTCCTAGCCTAGATATTTCTTGTAAGTGGAATTAAGCAAAATGTGTCCTTTTTGAAGCTGATTTATTTCACTCAGCATAATGCTTATGAGGTTCATTCCTCTTGTAGCCTGTGTCAAGAGTTCATTTCTCTTTATGGCTGAGTAGTAGTCCATTGTATATACCATAGGCAACATGTTTGACTTATCCATTCACCTATTGATGGGTATTTAGACCGTTGACACGTTTGCGAGATTGGGAATAATGTTGCAAGGGCCATCTGTGTATTTGTATCTATTTATGCGCTTGCTTTTAATTGCTTATATCCTTCATTTCCTTTTCTTTCCTTGTTAGACTCAGTATGATCCCCTTCTGCCCATCCTCTAGCCTCACAACCTCTGTGTCTGATGTGCCAGGATCTCACCAGGAGCCTTAACACCAAGATTCTGAGCCCTGACTGACCATTCTGATCATCCAGGGAATTGAATATTCCGGAGCACACAGAAGATGAAGTTATCAAAACTCCTTAGGCATAACCGAACAACTGGAGGGAGTGCTTTATTGGGCTTGGGGGCTGGGGATTATAGTTGTGAAGGACACCAAGGACAATTGTCATTACCTAGACTGTAAAGACTATGGTCGACATCCACGCTGGTGAGTAGCAGCTGGATCTCAGAAGCTCACAAGTGGCCATCTAGGTGGCAAGTATTGTCACCCTCACTCTGGAGGAAAGAGTGGTGAGTGGACCACATGAACATTAGACTTCATGACTCTGAGCACAGAATAACTAGATGATCTCCAACTATCAATTCCAACTTCTTTGAAAGGGATCACATCAAAAGGTCCTAGATAGTGAAGCAAAATTCACAGTCATAAAAGAGACCAGGCTTATTGGCTGGATAGGGACTAACAGAACCTCTGAAATGATGGTCCTTATTCACTAAGTTTGAAAATGAACTCCTACCTGTGGTTCAATATTCAGCCAAATAATAGATTGGTCTATAATGGGAGCAATTACACAAGTGAGGCACACAAACCTGAAAACAGCAAACCATTTGATCTCAAAAGGGCAGTAATAATCCAAGGCCCAAGTTCAGAAGGGTAGGAAGAGAGGAGGAAGGGAAACAGAAGACATAAGTAGGGAGTGGAATAAGTCATATTATATTGTGGAGATTGCAATAAGTGGCATAAAACACAATGTGTATGAATTGTTGAATAAAAAACTGATGATCTTGGTAAACCTTCACCCAATTCACAATAAAAACTTATGAGAGAGAAAAAAATCCAAGCACCTAGGCTGCATTCCAGACCAATAAAATCGGACTCAGTGGAGATGGGACAAAGATGTCTTTTGGACAGCTCTCTGGCAATCCCAATGAGCACACAGGCTGATACCCACCATCTGGAAACTATGGGGTAGCTGCTTCTCCGGTAATGCCTCGGGGGAGCGCTTGGGTCCGTCAAAGAATGCGGGATGATGAAGGGGCAAAGGTCATCAAACCTCACCCACAGCTTTACACTGGGGGGCTGCTCTCTGAGGAATGTGGGAAGGGTCCACTTGCATGCTGTCTCTGTGCAGCAGATCCAACAGACTCAACACCTTTCCAAAGCTGGCAAAAAAGTCCGAGAGACTAGATGTGGGCACCACGCTGTGAGTTTCCCAGAAGGCACGAGACAGATTGAGAGCAGTCACGGGAACACAGACTCCTCCGGAAATGCTGCCATGCGCAGAACATGCATCTCTAATTTCATTTCACACTGACTCAAGCATTCAGTCCTTTTTACGAAAACCCAGCTTCTCATTACAGTAACCGGTTTAAAATGACAATCTTCTGTTGAGCAAGTCTAAGAAATGACCTTCCTTTATTTTACATGGTATAAAAATTCAGTTTCCTAGGCCGATGGGCTCTAGGGACAGGTGTTTTTATGTACTAGACATGGCTTTCAAAGTTCTTCAATTGCCTAAATTAATAACGACTTTTTTCCTTTGGCTTTTCTAAGGGACACATTAATTTCAATCTTTTTCTAAGGAAGTGAATCTCTAGCTATCTCATTGGGATAACTTTCTGCCTTCAGAGTAGAATTTGAAATAATCTGCAAGGTTACCCCTTCCCCACCCTGCCCCAGCAGCCCAGCCTCTTTCTTCCTTCCGGCCTCCAGCCACCGGGGTTTGGTTGGGAAAGGAGATGCAGAAGGGAGTCTCTGGATTTTTCTATCTAAAGGTTGGCCACAACCCCCAGTAGACCAAATGTAATTCATTATGGGGGGTTTTGGTTTTACTACTTTAAGAGTTATCCTTAGGGAAATTACAAACAAACAGAAATAGGAAGACTTTATATTTTATTAAGGGATGTACTGCTCAGTCTCATTATATTTTAAAAGACAAAGTATAAAAAAAAATCTGGCTCCGTTTAAAATGTCCTGACTAGCAGAACTTAAAATACACAAATCTTAACATGAAAGTCTAGATGAATAAATAAAATAAACAACGAAACAGCTTTCTCAGGAAAAGCCATAATAAAGAGCTCGACTACTTTTTGAGCTGTTTAAGATGCTCGTGTTAAAGGGAAAAGAGTATCATTGTTGACTTTGAAATGTAGAACCATTTGCTTAATTCAGTGATGCTAAAATGGGCAGTTTGGCTGAAGAAAGAAATTGGCTTGTAGCATTTGATGAGCAATTTCTTCTTTTGAATATAGAAATGACCAGGGATGCGGACACGCTTTTTATTCTTTTGAGGACCCTCTAACCAAGAAATCTTTTAAATGATCATTACACAGTGAATGCCTGGAGGCTCTGGAAACTATTATTTTGACATTATTATAAGCTCAAAATGATTCACCAATGCAAAAGAAGAAGAGAAAAAGCAATTAAATACTAAGCTGTAAACGCTGGAAGCTTTTCTGTGCTGAAAATAATTGAACAGAGTTTTTTCTTTTTTTAAGTAATAGTGTCCAAAGAGATTCAATGATCTTATTGCTTATGGATTTGGAGCTTAACTATATTCCTTATTTTAAATTTGATATTAGAATAGCAAGATTATAGACCATGATACAGTGTGACTTGGAGAAGTATCATTTCATTAAATTATCAAGTTAAGGCTCAAGGAGCCTGGTGGAATGTGTGTGACCATGAGGCCGGCCAGTTGGAATCCGCTAGTGGCTCACAGAGAAAGATGCGGTTCTCAGCTCCTGTAAAGATTTAGAACTTCGGGAACCCACAGGCATAGTTCTACGTTGTCCTTTCAGGGGTCCTCAAACTTTTTAAACAGCAGGCCAGTTCATTGTCCCTCAAACCCGCTGGAGGGCCGGATGATAGTTTAAAAATAAAACTATGCACAAATGCCTATGCGCACTGCACATACCTAATTTGAAGTTCAAAAAAACGGGGCAAAAACACCCGGCGTGCTGAATAAATGTCCTCTGAGGGCCATGCGGCCCGCAGGCCATAGTTTGAGGACCCCCTAGATTGATATAAGTCAGAATTGACTTGATAGTGTTAGGTTTCTGGGGTGGTTGACCTCAGTTCTTGCTTAGCAACGCTGAAAGAATTCATATGGCAGAAGCAGTTTTGTAAATCCAAGTGAATGTTATGGAAGAAAGTTTCAGGTATCGCAGTCCCCAAAAGTCCCCAGTATCTCCGGAAAGCACGCCGGGCTGCATGGCAGGGGTGGGGAAAGTTTGCAGCTGAATATGGCGGTTTCATGGGAGGAATACCTGAGCAGGAGTGCAGAACCAGCTGAGGAGCCACGGCAGGAACCCCCAAGGGCCTCACCCTCCACTTGCAGAGCACGTGAACAAGGGAGGGTGACAAGGAGCCCAGGCCTACTTCTATCACCTCCCAACACCACTGGAGGACATTGGTCGATCGTATTGGTTGATTTCGGTGCACTTTTGTGAAGTCCTATTCTGTATGACCAGGTGGACCTTCCACCTGGGTCTACATGACTTGGGTCAGAGCATGCTCAGTTCTGAATTTTGCCATAGGTGTCTAATGAGTGTGCCTGATGTATTTCCAACCCCTTTGTTGTGGCCTGGACAGCTCAATTTCGTTTAGTGCTGGCATTTGGGAAGACAAGCCCTAATCTAGCAACCTGTCAATAGCAGTAAGTGAATGGAATTACAACTCAACTCATAGCCATAAATTCAATTCGGACTCATAGTGACCCGAGAGGACAGGGCAGAATTTCCCCCTCAGGATTTCTGGGGCTGGAATTCTTTACAGGAATAAAAGTCTCTTTTTTCTCCCTCCCAATGGCTCCAAAGGACTGACCTTGCAAGGAGATGTCCAGCGGGTGCCAGCAGGCTCCTTCATTGAAAATCTCTGCTAGTTTCTGAAGCGGGAGGGAAATTTTGAGGAGGCCGTCTGCGGCAGAGTTAACTCCCCATTAAAGCCAATGAGCTTTTCCACATCTCTCAAAAAACAAACAAAAAAACCTAAAGTGACTACTTCAGATTAATATGCTGTAGGTAGAACCACCTCCCACTCACCAAACCAAACCAATCAACCAACCAAACAAACAAACAAACAAACAAAAAAAAAAAAAACCCAAATCCTGTTGCCTTCAAGTCAGTTCTGACTCATGCTCACCCCTTGTGGTACAGAGTACAATTGTTGCATGAGGTTGGCTAGGCTGTACCCTTTATGAAAACAGATGACTCCTTCCTTTTGTGGTACAGCTAGGTGGTTTGAACTGATAACCTTTATATAAGCAGCCCTATCCAGCGATCTATGTCAACTAAAGTGTCAAAGCATGTAAAGACTGATCCACAACCCCCACTTCTCTCTTCCTCTTCTGTGATGACCTGGAATCCACCTTTTGATCTGGTGGCACCATATTTGTGAAGCAGCCCGAATCACTGACGGACGGTGTGCAGGACAAACACCCTGTAGAATTGCCCTTCCAGTGTCAGAATTTGCATGAACAAGAATAAACTTCTAGATTTTAAGCCACTGAGGTTCCAGGGGTAGCTTCTTTCTGCAGAACAGACTAGGCTATCCTGCCTGATCATCTCTTCACAGGGTTTTTGTGGAGAGCTACTGGAGCAGCTCGATCCAGGGGAGCTGCCAAAGCAGATACCTACACTTTATCTGGGATTGTAGGTTGTAGTACCAAAGTTTTTATTTGCCCGGGAGGCACTGAGTAAATTTTTTTTCTTCTGAAAACAGGACAATATGTAAGTAAGTTTGGAGACATATGTAGCTGGAGCTGAAAGTCCTCTTACCTTGCAGTTTTCTTTGGTAGAGATAGACTTGTTCTTAATGAAACCCATGACAGTCAGTGTCACAAATGACTTCTGAGGAGAGGCCAAACAGCTAAGTCAAGGCCAGCCTACCATTCTCTTAAATGCTGTCTCATGCTCTCATCTGCTCTGACGTGTCTGCTCAGGGGCATGTGGCAGCCACTAGGCGGGCCTTACCATTGGCACTGAAAATCATTGTAGGGGATATTAGAGGATTTACATCAAGAAGACCTGACTTCCTGGCCATTGCTCGGGGGCCACAGTTCCCAAGACAATCAGTGTCAAGGGCAAAACAAAATAAAACATGACGAGGGCTCTGGGGCTGGGTTGAGCTGGATATGTAACCAAAGCCCCTTTCTACCAGAATCTTCCCAAGAGGAGATTGCTCTTTTCCATAGCTAAACAATTTCCATAGCTAAACGTTCTGCTGAGGAACCTTCTGGGAAGCAGAAGAAAATAAATCTGCCTTCCTTTGAATTAAGCTGGGTTGGGTCCAAGCCCTGTGTAGTGTCTATTCTTCTCATAACATCTAAAGGAGTCTGATTTCACCATTCTTAGCTATTAAAAAAAAAGTTCCAGGCACAATAATTCAATTTAAAATTACACACCAGGAGTAGTTCATATTTAATACACTTTATACAGGTATTACAGGTACAAGGGACATACTTGTTAACTGCCAGGTTGCTGGCTTGAACCAACCAGCTACTCCACAGGAGGTACTGTGTTTCTGTGAAGATTTACAGCTTGGAAGCCCACTGGGAGAGCTCTCCTCTGGCTTGAGTCTGAAGGTGCTTGACAGCAGTAGCCTTTTGTTTTTATAGAGGTAAAAAGCTTTCTTTTTTTTTTGGTATAAAGCTTTTTAGAACAACAAAAACAATTCCTTTTGGAAGTAAGCCAGAGCTAAAACCACAAGTTACATGCTTTACTTTTTTTCTGTCCTGCAGCTGGCAGCCACCCTTTCATCGATTGTGCACACCAGCATGGTGGTGAAGTGGTGAACTCTGCGCTCTCATTCCCCTGGCTTCACACTCGGTCTCCTCACTCATCGTGTGGCTTCACCCAACGCACGGAGCCTCCTGCAGGCTCCTCTCCCAGCGTGTGTAAAAGTGCGAAGGAGACAGACTTCCTCAGAGCTGTGCTTTAGAGAGAATCCTCCTCACATACTCAGCACCGCCTTGAATAGGGCAGCACTGCATACATGACAGCTACTTGATGATTGTTGATGGTGGTGGTGGTGTGTTTGTACGGATAAAAAAAGAGCCCTGAATGGTTATGTAACAAGTAAGGGAATAAATAGATCTTCCTTCATCCACCTTCATCTTTCATTGTTCTATCACTCTCTGATTGCAATATTAGAGGCTAAAATGGGCAGAATTCCCACCTCTGAACAAAGTTTGTGCACATGGGTGTGCATGCTTGTGTGTCCATGTGAGTGGGCCTGTACAATGTGTGTGCACGTGTGTGTGCACATGTGCACTGGAGCCTGGCAGCAGCAGGGGAGGCGCCTGTCTCTGTTCAGCAGTATCTGACGGCTGCTGCAGGTGTAATGAGAAGTGATTGATGATCTGTTCAGGGAGCTCCTGGGGTGGACTCAGGGAAGGAGCAGCAAAGAAGACATACTCATCTCCCCTGTATTTAGATGAGGTGACGGAGGTGGGTGGTAGAGGAGCAGCTACTCAGTAATGAGATCACAGGGGAAAGGCCTTGGATGAGGTGCCAGACAGCCCTGCTTTCCCAGAGAGGGTGGGGACTGGGAATGAGGCTGCATCCTGCCTAATCAGTTACAGTTGCTCTGTCACTCTGGGGAGGGAGGCAGATGAGGCAGGGAGCTTCCGGAATCTCTCATCTCCAGTCCTTCTAGGTGGATGTGGGAGCGTGTGAGGACGGCCACACTGGAGGGTCAGGGTTGATCGCCTTGCAGTGTGGAGCCCGGCCTGGACCTGCGTTGTGAAGGGTGACTAAGGAGCTCTGGGGGCAGGGTTCTGGGTGGGGGCTTTGTCTACTAAGACCCACAGCCGCGCCCTGTGTCGCAATGTTGGCATGCAATGTGCAAAGACTTGAGACAACGTGAAATGGACCATCCACTTCACTTGGAAAGACAGGAGGGCTGAAAATCAGATTGGGAGATCTGATCTCGTTTGCTGCACAGTTGTGAGAGGAGATATTCCTGGCTTCTCTCATGTTGGGAACCGGACATAATCAGCCTGACAAAACCAAGGCCATATTGCCTGCCCAGCAGGGCTAAAGCCACGTCACCTCAACCTTATCTCTACCCTGACACACACCAGATGGCCCACCCTTGTCTGCTCCAGCACCGGACATTCCAACTGCAGACTTGCGGCCGCCTGCCCTGTGTGCTCTACACCCCCGCCCTTCCTTTTTTTTATCTCCCCTTTGAACTCCCTTGTTTGCCTCACCCTTTATAGAGAGGCTTGTGTAGCAATAAACTCAGACCTTGACAAGAATCTGCTTGGTCTCGCTCCTCTCTCTCGCCCGTTTCTCTTTCAGGCTGGGTCCTCCTTGGAACCCCTCGAATAACTGAGTCCCTCTGGCATGAAGGAGGTGATACGAATGCATTGATAGCCTAGTATCTGTCAGCTGGGAGCCACAACATAGTGAGAGCCCTTATTAATCATTTGGAGATTAGCTGAGGGGTGGGAGAAGCCAGGCATGAGGCTTTCCAGGGCTGCTCAGCATGCACAGGAGTCCTTTCCTGGGTTGGACAGAGGTGCTGCCATCTGAAAGCTCAGATAGAGCAGTTGGAAAATTAACTGACCTGGTACAAGATCTATTTACATATATCAAAAGATCCTGGGTAATAACATCTCATGTTTGTGCAGCATGCCACATTTGTCAAAGGGCTTTCTCATTTACTGTCTTACTTGGTCCTCAAACTAAGAGGCCTTTGGGCAGCTATTGCTGTTTAATTTTGGGCGTGGTAACAGCTTTGGGTATAGTACTGGGCTTGGAATCAGGCTGTGCAACCCACAGCAGGTCACTTAGCTGCTCTGGATTGGCTTTCTTCCTCTACGAAGGTCAGCGCTTGGACTAGACCATTTTCCCAGTGGCAGCTCTGCTGACATTTTGGCCAACATCCTTCTTGTGGGGCTGTGTTGTTCCCTGCACCAGGATGCTAAGCGAGCATCCCTGGTCTTAGCCCACTAGATGGCAGTGGGACTCCCTTCTTCAGAATGTCTCCAGGCATGGCCAAATGTCCCCAGCAGAGCATGCTGCTGGGCTGGCGCACGGCAGGATGATGCACTCAATGAGTTGGATTTTAAGTTTTCAGGTACTTTACATGTCTGCACAGGGAGACTACATCAACAATTACCCAGCAGTCAATGGGTCATCACTGACCCTCTCTATAATTCCAACTGAGATCATGAAGCACCGACTGAGTTTCTGAGCTTAGCACCCTGCATGGCACAAGTTGTTTAGCACTCAGCTACAAACTAAAAGGTTGGCAGTTCAAACCTATCCAGAGGCCTCTTAAACAAAATCCTGGTGGTCTGCTTCAGAAGAGTTGGAGCCATGAACACCCCATGGAGTGAAGAGATATAAACATGAATGTGGATGTGACTCTAGGTATAGCTAGAACCATGGAATCAACTACATCATGGAATCAACTTCAACTCCTGGCCTCCTTGTGTGTCCAAGAAGAACTGTGCTCCCCAGGGTCTTGAAAGGCTGCTTGGTCTGAAGTAGATTTGCAGGCCCTTCTTTCTACGTGCCGCTGGGTGGCCTCAACCTTCCAAGCATGCTATTAAAAGCCAATCCGTCACCTGTGTGCATCACTGAAGACACACGGACACAGGGAGCAATGCCCTGGCTGGGGCACTGGAACAGCGCTGGCATGCAGTGAGTGCTGCCCAGTTAGCGAACAGGTCTTCCCTTGGTACTTTCTCAGGTCTGTGTGAAGCTTTCTAAGCATCCAGAGTTCTCGGCCTGATTCTGCTGCCAACTTGCAGTGTGACTTCGAGCTAGTCTCTTGCCCTCTCTGGGCTTGATAACAAAAGCAGGGCAGGCCAGCCACAAATATCGTGTGGCTAGCAGGGGAAAGCAGTTGAGGACACAATTGCAGATGGAGTTCATCCTTTGGACTCATCGCCCCTCCTCCCTAACACCCCCCCCCCACTACACACACACACCTTTTCAACTGCACCAGATGGGTTTTAACTTTCCGGCACCAGAAAAGCAGACCTTGAGTTTTTTCCTTTATGGAATGTAGGCCACCCCTGCTTATGTGTCACATTCAGTCCTCGTTCTTCTCCCTACTCTTGTCCCTCCTCCAGTCTTCAACAAGTGACTGCAGGGCGGTTTCCCAGCAGGGCTGTGCTCAAAGATTCATAATGCTGGGTTTTCCTTTAGTTCTCCACAGTCTGGGGCTTGGGACAATCCAGGCATTACCTTATCAACTGCTCATTTTAGGGGGGAAGGACGGGGGCACTGGAAACACCACATGGGGCCCAATCCTTCTCTGCACGCATGTGAGGGGTTTCCAGGAGCTCGAATTTCAACTTAAGTGATTTATTTTTTGTTGTTTAATCGCGTGCCTGTCATCTGCTGGACATTTCTTCTACAGTGTTTTGTTGTTGTTAACCCCATTTCTAAGATCAGAGATAGAAGGGTCAGGCACAATAGGCAGTTAAATTGACTCAATCTGGGCTGTGAACCTGCTTCTGTCTGGTTCCTCATAGCCCTCAGTCATTTTAATGGAGGTGTTGTGAAGGGTGTGGGTTCAGCAGCCACACACTGCCTCATCTCGCCTCCTCGTTGATAGGCTGTGTACCCTTATGTGAGTTGTTTAATCTCCTACCAAGCTTGTGAGAGCACTACTTTTATTAGCTTCAATTTACCGAGGCTGTGAGAGGTCAGGGGAGCGAAGGCTTACAGATTGCCTGGCATATAATATGCTAATGATAGTCAAGATATATAACTAAGCATGTCTCTGTTCTTGGTTCTGTCAGTACCTGGTGTGTCCACAAAGGAGAAACCTGGTTTCCTGCTATTTTGAGCATCTAGTGTGAATGGCAGGAGATAAGTCACATGCTAATGAACCCTTGTGGTGTATTGGTTAAGCACCCTGGGGCCCGGCTATCAAAAGATATAGTGTCCAGGGTCTTAAAGACTGGAAGATAAACAAGGGGCCATCTAGCTAAGAAACAACAAAGCCCACATGGAAAAAGCACACCAGCCTACCCCAACATGATCGCTGAAGACAAAGCGGGTGCATAAGCAAATGTGGGCATGTTTTCTTGATGTGCACTCACCCTTTACATAAAACTCTCTCTTATACATACGCGTTTCTGTGGATTTGTTTCGCTAAGGCACCCAGACTAACATAAGCAGCATGGAACGCATTTAAGAAGCCTAGACAAGGGCAGGGCAGGATATTTGGAGGGACTGGATCCAGAATTAGAGAGGAAGGGGTGCTGGAGGCGAAACGGGCTGCTAGCTCCCTGTCCCAAGGAGGACAATGAGACTGCTGGCTCCCATGAAGATTTACAGTCTTGAAAACTCCATATAGGGTCACTGTGGTTGGAATCCACTGGACGGCAGTGGCCTTTTGGGATTGAAGGTGGAAGCCACCAACGGCTTCCTGCCATTGAGCCAAGGAGCCTCCGGAGAGTGTGGGAACTTCTGGAATACAGCGAACAACCTCTGCACATCTGCTTTTCGTGCTGCCCAAGTCATGCATTGACATTTTTCCAAAAGTGAACCATCACAGCTGCTCTCTCATGAAGCTGGGGGCTGAGCCCGCTGGTTCCACTCCGTCAGCATTTCTGGTCCGGGTACCTGCCCTCTGCCCCGGCACAGGCAATGGGCTTTTGGAAGCAGTGCTCCCTGGGTAGTGGGTGTGATTTGGCTCCTCTGGCCTAACATGATGAATGCTGAGAGGGGGTGGATACTAGGGGGTTAAGCTCCCTGACCTTTCCCTAGCCCAGGGGAAAACTTACTATTTAAAGTAAGTTTTAGACAGAATCTTTAGAAAGATAAATTGTTTACTTAATGTACACAATTACTCCCCAACACATCTGTTTTGTGTCTGCTCAACTCAACCTCATAGGCTATGGATGACCTTGAGCAAGTTTTTAAAGTCACAATGGGTTTCTACCAGGATTGAGAGTTCAGCTCTCTCAACTCTCCAACTGGTTATTAGCACCATAGTCTCATTTCTATTTATGGATTTACTTTGTTTGAGGGAAAAAAGACTCCCAATTCAACTATATTTTATTAGGAACTCCTTTGCTATGTTTTACACAAGAAAAAGGCACAAACCGCTGTTCTGGATGAAGGAGAGCATCCGCATGAGGCCCCAATGGTGTCGGAAGGACCCACAGCCACAGTTACTTAAATAAAATGACACCCATTCTGTCCTGCTGACTCTGACTCATAGTGACTCTGTGTAGAGATCCTGAAGTTGCTACCTTTACAGGAAGCAATAACCTCATCTTTCTCCTGTGGAATGACTAGTGGCTTTGAACCAGCGACCTTGCTGTTAATAGTCCAACACTATCCAGCATCACCACCTGAGCTCCTGAAAGCTTAAATGAGACATGGAAAACAAACACCTTTGTCACAAAACTGTCCCTGAAGACAGATCAATTCATGGAGTTGCGGGAGGGCCTGTGAGAGCATGAGCGGGACCTTCATTGGGATGTGCACACGACCGTATATCGCTGAGTCTGGCCCGGGGAGTGGACGCAAGCACACTGCCTGATGGACAAGCTTTCTACTGCCAGTCAGCAGTAGGAAGGAACTCAATGGTGGCTGAATGTGTGGCCCCTCAAAATGGATTTAGGGTCTCCACATAGACTCTCACTGTGAGCCACAGCCTATTGCTCAAAATTTAAGCTCAAATATGACTTAAATGCCTAACATTCTGTTTCCTTAAACTAGAGTACTGCCAGGATCAACTAGAGGCCTGGATGACCTATTAGGTCTGAACAACGATCTCAAATCACTTCACATGATCCATTCCACCAGTCATGTCACCAGTCGCGCCTCCTCACTTACCCATTCCAGAGACTGTGCCTGTATAACCTATCGACTAACACATTCCCACATGTCGTGATTATGAAACCAACCATCATGCTGGAATAAGGACCAATCACGATGTAAGGGGCAGGGTCAGTGGGAAAGCAAGATAGGGTCTGAGGGGAGCCAAGAGGGTCCCATCACTCAATCCCTAAACCTGATCTAATGTCACTAGACTGGGGTCTTCCTCACATCTCAAGGGCACCCGATTCATGATTGAAGTGAATTGTGTTTATTCAATCTTTGTTCTGCTTGCCGTCCTGCTATGCTGCCTCCTCTTCTTGCTTTATGTTGTGGTGACAAATGGCTTGAGAGGGATTTGACATAGGGAGAAAGCCCACCCACATCAACTGTCACCAGAAGCAGACACTAAGTTCATTTCTCTCACCTCACAGAACTATGCACATCAGACACTGGTAGAGCTGCCCGGAAGGGGAACCCTTAGTGCAGTGGTTCTCACCCTGTGGGTTGCGACCCCTTTGGGAGTCATATGACCCTTTCACAGGGCTCGTCCAATTCATAACTGTAGCAAAATTACAGTGATGAAGTAGCAAGAAAATCATTTAATGGTCAGGGGGTCACCACAACAAGAGGACCTATATTAGGAAGGTTGAGAACCACTGCCTGAGTGTGCTTAGGACTTTGCTGCCCTCAGGGTCACCAGACATTCCTGAAGGCAGAGTCACTGCAGGAAGCCCTTCTGGGAAATGCCCTGAAGCCAGGTCTCAACCAACTCCATCCACCCTCACCCTCCTAGATCCTAATCATAGGCCGCTTGGAAATGCTCTCTGCCACTTCAAAGACTGTAAGTCCATGGGAGCAGAAAGCCTCCTCTTTCTCCCTTGGAGTGGTGGCTGGTGAGTTCAAACTGCTCACCTTCTGGCTAACAAAACCCACAGACCAGCTCCCCCTGAGCTCAGTTTGGTTTGCCGCACAGCACACATTGTTGGGAACCTTCTGAAGTAGCTGTGCCATGTGCAGGTTGGGGGATTTCGCACAAGATGCAGAATTCCACCCTCTTTTGGCAAAAATAATTTTTGCAATAGCCTTGTATTCTCTTCTGGATCTGAGTAGCAGCTACTCTCATGCAGTCCTAGCACATACATGCATGCACAGTCCTCCCAACTCCCTAAGGTCTTATGCCGAGTCTGCTCCATGCTTTCCTGTGTCCTATGTGGCGCTGTAGGCACCCAAGGCATGGGCTCTGCAGCCTGGGTTCAAATCTCTCCTTTCCACTTCCTCACTGTGTGGTCATAGGCTCATGACTTTATCATCCTGTGCCACTGATTTTTCATCTGTAAAATGAGGCAAGAATAGAGTCCACACATAGGCTTGTTAAGTGAAATAATTGAATTATTATATACAAAAAGCTTAGAACATTGCTCGGCATCTTGCAAATACTGTTAGGTAGCTTAGCATAGGGACTGGGTCATCCATTACATATGCTCAGGTTCAAACTTCCGGCCAGGAAGGGGTGGTACACCTAGGTGGGTGTTACATCTGGATTGGCCCATCTGGGCCAGGTGAATTCAATCCAGCCAATGGGGTTGACCAGGACCATCAACCATGCCTCCCTATGGAGGAATTGAAAAGGCAGGATCTTGACCTCTCCGATGTCTCCCTTCACCCACTTTTCTGTTGTCCGTCCCCCAGGGAGGAGGTCACATGTAGATACTTGTAATCGGTTCCCTCTTTCCAATCCACCCTCCCGCTACCCTCCCAATATCACCACTCACAAATTATCAAGGTTTCTTGAGGGATGGGGGAGCGGGGAGGAAGGGGTAAAAATGAGGACTTGATTGATGCCAAGGGCTTATGTGGAGGCAAATGTTTTGAGAATAATGAGGGCAGTGAGTGTACAATGTGCTTTACACAATTGATGTATGTATGGATTGTGATAAGAATTGTATGAGCCCCTAATAAAACGATTTCAAAAAAAAAGAAAAGAAAGAAAAGGCAGGATCCTGGAGCCCACGTAGTGACTTTCTCTCCAGCAGCTTCTAGGCAAGCTGTGCAGGGGTGAGGGGCCCTGAGGTGCCTGTGTAAACCTGAAACTTCTTCTCTCAAAAAACTCACTTGGATCACAATCCAGACTGCGGAGTGAATTCTTTCTCTCGCGAAGCCAAGGACTGAGGTATATTTCTCCCACGAGAGATCTAACAATAGTATCTCTTATTATATCATTAGGAGCCCTGGTGGTGTAGTGGACTATGCATTAACCTGCTAATCGCAAGGTCAAGGGTTTGAACTGACTAGCCCGTCCGTGGGAGAAATATGAGGTTGTCTATTTCTGTAAGGCAATGGTTCTCAACCTTCTGAATGCCGCCACCCTTTAATACAGTTCATGTTGTGGTCACCTGCAACCATAAAATTATTTTCATTGCTACTTTATAACTGTAATTTTGCTATCGTTATGAATTGGATGACCCCTGTTAAAGGGTTATTTGATCCCCAAAGGGGTCGCGACCCACAGGTTGCGACCCCTGCTGTAAGGATTTAAAGTCTCAAAACCCCAAAGGGGCAGATCTTTGTCCTATTGGGAGTCAATAAAATGGTAGTTAGGTTTTTTTCTGCATCAGTATCAGATTCTGGTGGCAATCTCAGTCATCCTGCATTGTGGTCTGGTTTGAACTCCGGAAATGACTGCCCTGGTTTGAGGTGAGGGCCACGGTGCTTCAGTGGTAGACCTCTCATCGACTTTCACCGGGAAGACCCGGGTTTGATTTGCAGCCAATGTGCCCGAGACTGTCAGTGAAGGTTTGTGTGTTGCTATGACACTGAGCAGGCTTCAGTGGTGTTTCCAGACTGAAACAGAATAATGAAGAAAGACCTGATCATCCCCATCCACACATTGACCTATGGCCCACCACTGTTGGCTTCCTCTCCCAGTCCTGGTGGTAGCACAGATAGGCACAGTTTGCTCCACTGCCCATGAGGTGCCCATGAGAGGCTGACGCGACAACCACAGTCAAGATCAACAGCTTAAACTCCATTCTGGGTCTATGGAAACAAGAACAACCTTCTGAATTGAGGTTGCATTGCTATTTGGGACTGGGAGGATGCCTTTGTGATATGGATTGCACTCTGGATCCCAAGGGGGACTTTTAAACACAGCCACATAGCAGCTCCGGAAATTGCCATAGTGAGAAGGCAGGTTTAAAAAAATTAAAAAAAAGCTTTTACTGGCTTGCTCAAAGGAGGCTGCGGGTAGATTGGGGGGTGGAAAACTCCTCTGGAAATGGAAAATTTTTTATCCTTACATATGCATCATTTCTTCTGGTCCTGAAAGAAAACACAAAGCAGAGGAGAGGAGGAAACGGAGACTGGCAGTCATCTTGTTGGTATTCCCACAGCACCCCCTCCTTAAGCGCTTGCTGCCATCTCATCCAACTCCACTCAGTGTATTTTCACCCGGCAGTGATGCAGAAATGTCTGCGTACTCCAGTTTTATTGTAGTCTGGCAGCGTTTATGGCTTTGACGTTCAACTGAGCATGGCAGGACGTCTAGAAGCAATTATAACCAGCACCTGCTCTGTCTGTGCGATGGGCAGGCAGTGACGGATTCCCAGCCTCCGGAACACTAGTGTTCCCTCCCAGCTCAGGATAATGACGGTGACACTCGGCCCCCTTGTTGTCTGGGGAGCTCAAGGAGCTCTCCTCTGAAACCTCAACTTATGGGCATTTCTTTGAGTGAAGACATCAAATTAGTGACTGGAAAGGAAGGCGTAGGAGATGATTATTGGCCACAAGACAAGCCTTAATCGCCTCCAGAGAGCATGTCTCCTAAGTGCCAAGTGTGGAGAGGGAGGAAACAATTGATCACAAATGGAATAGACTCTGAGTCTCGCCACACAATGTGTGTGTGTGGTCACTGAGGCGGCAACATTATGACTGGGGATGGATACGGTTTGTGCAGCCGTGATTGCCATCCAGAATGTGGCATGCTATTGTGAAAAATGATTTTTTATTCTGAGCAAATCTCTGCTTCCACTTGCTTTAATGCTTCGCCGGAGAGCAGGGGACTCTGGGAGGGGTGGGGGGCGCACAGGGCTGGGCTGACCTCAGGAACTCATGTGTAAAGGGCTTTTTCTCACTTGGAAGCAGGCTGTTCTTTCTGGTAAAGCTTGTTTGTGAACCTTGCCACATCTGCGTCCGAAGAGGGAACTGAAGGTGACAAATGCCATGAGGAGCCCCGGGCACATCTTGTTTCATTTGAATCCCAGTTTTACCTTTCTGGGTTCTGAAGCATCAGATGGGTGCCAAACGCTTCCACGGACAACTAAAGCTGAACAAGGTGGAGGCAGATGAAGAGCAACGGGAGGTTGGTGTTTGGGAGACTGAATACTTGGGCTTCCTAGGCCAGTCCAGTTGGTGGTTAGAGCCCTATTTCAGATTCCACTGTAATCTCCTAGTGTCCAAGGACCAAGTGGCTCCTAAGTCCAGAATTTCTGTTGCATGTGTCACCAAGGAGGAGTTGGGCTAAAATGCATTGAAGAATAAAGCAGGAGCTTGGCTTATGAATCCACTCTCTGATTCTGAAATTTCAAAGGCTCCGTGCACAGACATTTCAACACTGAAAGCACAGCAGGGAAAACCAAAGACTTGGGCTTCCTCCTTGTCCCTCTTTTCGGGCTTTTACGGTTTTCCAAGGCGCCTCCCTGAGCCGAGTGTTGTATAGGTCAGGTTTAAAGATGTCCTAGTTCCGAGGGACTTGCTGTTCTGCTTTCTTTTTCAGGGAGACCTGGTTTCTTGTCTTGTGGCCAAACACAGAGCACAGATGTCTGTGGGCCTCCTCCCTTTCCCCTGACCTTTGCTCTCTTCTCTGGATACACTACTGACCTGTTCTCCCTTACAAGATCTGAACTGCTCACAAACTTCGATGAATTCTCATCCTAGCAAGAAGCATCTGAGCATCTTATTAGAGCCTGTATGAGTTCTGTTCTGGATGCTTATTTGTGCAACTTCAGGGTCTGGCATGGAAACATTCCATGTCCACAGACCCGCACAAATAATATAAACTCCAACAGTAGTTTAAGGTTTAAGGTGGTAACAGGGAACGCTGGGGCCTGTGGCTCCTGGTGAACCTCACAGGCTGTCTAAAGGGGCTACTTCCATCTCAATGTAACCATACAGGAATGTAGACCTGTTAGGTAGCAAGACAAGGGGTTGTTCCTCTCCATGCTTAGGGGGCCCCCTACAGGAGGTTGGAAGCCAATGCAGGCTAAAGGGCATGCACCAATTCAAGGCCAAGCCAGGAGAGCTTAATTGACGCCTCACAGCTGAAAGCCCTTAAAAGGCTGGAACCTTCCCTTCAGCTGCTTCTCTGCCTTCCGCTCAGCAGGGCTGGGTGTGCAGTGTCATGAGGGTGCCCGTGTTCAGTTTACTGTAACGCCGGAACCTTCTTCTCTCCTGTATATAAACCCACTCGGATCACCAACCAGGCTTTGGTGTGAATTTCTTTCTAGTGTGTAGCCAAGGACCGAGACATTTCCCACCCGAGAAACCTACAGACCCAGACTTACAATAAACCCATATGTGTGTGTGTGTGTGTGTGTGTGTGTGTGTGTGTGTGATACACACACACACACACACACACACACACACACACATATATGGCAAGAGGTGAACAGGTCTAGCCAGCAATGGTGAAGAGGGCCCTGGGATTGAGATTGAGAACGATTCTGAAGTAGAATCCATAACCCTTAGAAATGTATTGGCCTGCTATACCAATCCAATTACCCTCAACCTTCTTCAAAGAATTGGAAAAACTGACCACCAACTTCATATGGAGAGGGAAGAAACCCAGAATTAGCAGAGAACTCCTCAAGAAGAAGGACACAATTGGAGGACTCGCCCTACCTGATTTCAATGCCTACTACACAGCTACAGTGGTCAAAACAGCATGGTACTGGCATAATGATAGACACTCAGACCAGTGGAAAAGAATAGAAAGCCCAGGAGTAAAATCATCAGCATATAGACAACTGATCTTCGACAAGGGTTCCAAAAATGTCAAGTGGGAAGCAGATGCCCTCTTTAATAAGTGGTGCTGGAAACAATGGATATCCACATGTAGAAAGTTGAAATAAGACGTCTACCTCACCCCATGCACAAGAATACACTCAAGGTGGATCACAGATCTAGAAGTCAAACCCCAAACCATCAGGACCATTAAGGAGGGAATTGGGACTAATCTCAGAGTACTGGCCCAGGGAGCACATAGGCTCACTGCAACAGGGAAGGGGACACACACAGGTGAATTGGAAATCGACAAATGGGATCTAATAAGAATAAAATGCATGTGCACCTCGAAAGACTTTGCCAAGAGGGTGACAAGGCAACCCACAGACTGGGAGAAGATTTTTAGTAATGACACATCAGACAAAGGGCTCATTACTAAAATCTACAACACCATCGTGACCTGCAAAAAGAGGAAAACAGTTAACCCCCTAAGGAAGTGGGCAAAAGAAATGAGAAGAACTTTCACTAGAGAGGAGATCAATATGGCCAATAAACATATGAGAAAGTGCTCGAAGTCCCTTGCCATAAGAGAAATGCAAATCAAAACAACCATGAGATACCACCTAACACCCCTGAGGCTAGCCCAGATCAGTAAATCAGAGAGCAACAAGTGTTGGAGGGGCTGTGGTGAAGTAGGAACCCTCCTCCACTGCTGGTGGTCGTGTACATTTGTACAGCCACTGTGGAAAGCAATCTGGCGATACCTAAAGAAAATGGAAATTGATCTACCTCATGACCCAGCCATCCCTCTACTGGGCATATACCCGGTTGAAGCAGCAAATAAAACACGACCAGTCATATGCGCTCCAATGTTTATTGCGGCACAATTCACAATGGCAAAGATTTTGAAACAGCCTAAGTTTCCATCGACAGACGAGTGGATTAGCAAACTTTGGCACATACACACAATGGAGTATTATGCAGCACTGAAAAGCACCGATGAGCACATGAAACATGTTATTTCATGGGAAGAGCTGGAAGGAATTATGTTAAGCGAGGTAAGCCAGACCCAAAGGGACAGGTACAACATGAGTCCCCTGAGGTAAGTACAATCAGCATGACAGAAATAGAAGAATAAACATCCATCCCACAATAAACGGCAGGAAGCATAGATAGTTGGAGGGAGGACAGGCCACACCTAGGGAGGTACATAAGAGCCCAGCATAAAGAAGGGGTAGTGGGGTAGGGAGAGGGAGAACCGGGAGGGGGAGAATCCGAATGGATGGTATGGGGGGCAGGGTACTAACCCACCTGGGGGAGAGTATCGGTTATGTCCCCACAGATCTGGAACATGCATACGGACCCCAACACGACACACCAAACAAGGAGGACAACGCAAAGTACAGAGGTCTACACAAAGAGGCTGGACGACAAGCCGGCCCAAACCAGAATTAGGCCGACCCCCACACTCGAAGGGAATACCACAGAAAACAAAAATAGATCGTCTGGAGTGGGAAAGGAACTGACCCACCACACCACATCCAGAAGGAAGCTGAAACAAAAGAAGGAGAAAGGACATAGTGGAGTACACCTGGGTCCACCAAGCCCAAAGTCGATAGACCAGCTAGAAGAGCCCATCATACAGAGAGGACCATTCAGCTGACCACACTACGAGATATGACATCCTGCACCAACACATGGCCCTACGCGGGACAGCACCTGAGACACAATGGGGGATGGGCAACTGAGCTGACCCCGCCACACTGAGGCAAACACTGGGGACATGCAATGGAGCAGCGGAGGAAGCAGAGCAAAGGGAGCCCGAGGGAGTAGAAAGGATGGCCTTCTGGGCCAGGACGTGGCGCCTCACAAGCTACACCTAGAAAACACTCCTGAAGGCCAATGAAAGGACCTTGAACTACTAGCAATTTTTTCTTTTAATATTTGCTATCTTTTTGTTTAGTCTTTTTAAACTTGTTTTGTTTTTTTACCCAGTAAATTTTGTATGTTAGTGGCTTTTCTGCTTATCAGCGTGTCGATGTTGCTTCTGTCAAAGCCATGTTCTTATGGGCCACTTGGGCGCAGTCAAAGTCATATCCATTTGTATGCACGTATTACTATGTCAGCAGGTCCACCTAGACAAGATAGGCTGGACAAATAATGAGAGAAGAAAACAACAGGACCAACGGTCCTGGAGGGACATGAGAGCGTGGGAGGTAGGGGAAGGGAGGAGGTGTCGCCCAACACAGGGACAAGGGAACAGCGAATGGTTCAAAACCAGAGGAGGGAGGGGAGGCGAGGACTGGAAGGGAGTGACCAAGAGCAAGGTAACTGAGAGGAACTACTGAATCCAGAATGAAGGCTAAACATGGTAATGGGTCGGGAGGAAAGCGAAAGGAAATAGAGGAAAGGAGTAGGAGGCAAAGTGCATACAGAGAAGCCTAAATACAGACATGTACATATGTAAACATATTTATGATTATGGGGGCAATAGATTTATATGCATATATTTATAGGTTCAGTAGTAGGGTAGCAGATGGACATTGGGCCTCCTCATGCATAATCCCCCAATACAATAGCACCTCGCCCTGCTAAGCAGCCATTGCAGGATACCCATCTTCCCGACATGATCACTGAAGACAGCCGTGTGTGTAAGCAAATGTGGTGAAGAAAGCTGATGGTGCCCGGCTTATCAAAAAAAGATATAGCGTCTGGGGTCTTAAAGGCTTGAAGGCAAATAAGCGGCCATCTAGCTCAGAAGCAACAAAGCCCACAGAGAAGAAGCACACGGCCTAAGCGAATACAAGGTGTTGAATGGACCATGTAGCAGATACAAAGGAACAAAAACAATCATTGTGTGATCACCTCTCTCACATAATGGCTGAAGACGAAAGTGTGCATAAGCAAGTGTGGTGAAGAAGGCGGATGGTGCCCGGCTACCGAGAGATGTAGCGTCTGGGGACTTAAAGGCTTGAACGCAAACAAGCGGCCATCTAGCCCAGAAGCAACCGAGCCCACACGGAAGCAGCACACCAACATAGGTGATCATGAAGGACAGAGGAGACCAGGTCTCCAACATCAAAGGTGGGGTGGTGGTGAGAATCACATCACCGTGAAAGAGGGGGAGTGCATGATGGGGACCCAACGCCCACCTGTAGACAGCTGGACCCCCTTCCAGAGGGGTAGTGAGGAGGAGATGGGCCACTCAGGGTTCAGTGTAGCAACAATGAAACTCAAAACCTTCCTCTAGTTCCTGAACGCTTCCTCCCCTCCCAATCATCATGACCCCAATCCTACCTTGCCTTGCGGACCTGGTTATACCAGAGGATGTACAGCGGTGCAGTGGGGATCTGGAGGCACAGGGAATCTAGGACAGACGAACCCCTCAACACCAGCTGTGGGAGTGGCGACACCAGGAGGGAAGGGCATGTAGAAAGGGAGAACCGATCTCAGAGATCTATGTGTAACCTCCTCTCTGGGAGATTGGCAAGGGGGAGGCGGGTGAGGGGAGACGCCGGGGAGTGTAAGATAAGATGTAATAATTATTTATAAATTATCAAGGGACCAGGGGTGGGATCGGGGAGGGAGGGGGATGGGGGGAAAAAAAGGGAAACCGAGCTGATTCCAGGAACCCAAGTGGAAGGTGAATTATGAGAGTGATGAGTGCAACGAATGTATAAGGGTGCTTTGCTCAATTGATGTATGTACAGATTGTGATAAGAGCCTTATGAGCCCCAATAAAACGATTAAAATAAATAAATAAATAATGAAAGAAAAAAAAAAGAAATGTATTGGCCTTAGGGGAGGGGCAAAGAGGGCTGGATTGAGAAAGTCTGTGGCATCCAGTTCTGACTTGACTTTTGGATCCAGAATCTTTCAGGAGTCATGGCCTTGCCCTCCAGCCAGAACTTCCAATAACCGTCTTCTCAGAGCCTTGTTAAATTCTCATAATACGTTACACCTGCCATCCTGTGAGCAGCTACCAAACCCAGGCACTTTTTTCTTTCTTTTTTTTTTTTTTTAACAGGAACAATAAAGTTTATTGAACCGTAGCTTAGTACAGGCGCTGGGGTTTCCCCACGGTGCTCTTAATGTACAAAGCACGGATATTCTGCCAATTCTTCTTCAGCAGCGAAACCAAAAAGTTGACAGCCAAGTGGATGTTGTACACGAGTTCATCATCTGTCATCTTCACATGGCCAACTGCCACTGCCAGACACAGCACCTTCTTCATCTGGAACTTGAAGGTGGACTTCACCTCGTCGACCTTGGCCACCATGTTCTCATTGTGGGTCAGCAGGGAAGGGAATTTCCCGGCCTTGTTCAGGCCCGGGCCCAGAATTCCAGGAATCTGCTTGATCAGGGTCTCTGAGGCCAAAAAGGCATCATACTTCTTGGCCAGCTTTTTGACCAACTTCTTATTCTTGTTGAGCTTCTTGAGCGCCTCGATGTCCATGTGAGGGATCTCCACGGCCTTCGCTTGTCGCAGTGCTGCTGGTCCCCAAGGACACACACTGAGAACTTGGGGCGCGGGGTGGACTTAAGCCTGACGGTGCCAGAGAAGCGTTTGTCCTTCTGAGGGTCGTAGTTCTTCAGGCTGATCTGCAGCTCCACCGTCTCCAAAAACTTCCGGCGCTTGCGCTGGTTCCTGTGCAGGACTTCCCGCACCGCCTCGTAGAGGGTGTCGCGAGAGACTTTGGTACTCATGGTTCCTAGCGCTGCGGCAACCGGAAAAGAGACCCAGGCACCTTTTTCAAAGACAAGCTCGCTCTCTCTACCCTTAAGAGCAGGTAGTTTTTGGATGATGGATATGAGATACCACAGAAGGCAAATCTGTAATCTTCCATGATGCCCAAAACATGCTGTCACAACCAGGACCCATGACAATCCCTCAGTTTCCTAAATTGCTTCACTGTTGCTTTTTAATTAATATATGACATTAACTTGTCATATATTGATAACAGGGAGGACCCTGAACTAGATGAATAAATTAAAGCTCTCCTCATCCTGTGCTTTTATATGAATGTGTTAATTATTTTTGTCATTAGGGAGAATGATGGAGGGATGGAGCAATACCAAACGGAGTTTGACAAAGTGTTGTGTTTGCTGCGGGAAACATGGTGCGTGTCACATACAATCTGTCACCCAGTGAGTCTGCAATTAACACCAAGGGACCAAGGTAGGATTCCCGGTAATAAATAGCCTTCCTCCCAGATGCTAGTGGAGACCCAGCAGGACCCACTGTTGTGTTGTAGCAGTTGTACACGGGACCTTATGGGAGACAGAGCTGGTGTTTGAAATGAGTTTTGTTTGTCCCCAGTTGGCTCAGATTTGTTTTTTAGATAGCATAATCACTAACATTTAAACACAGGGTGATGTCACGTAACAATCTGCAGCTTCTGAGAAATGGAGAGGCCCGACTTTGCTGGTTGACAGTGCACCTCTGGAAGACAAGGGGGACCACAGAGGGACTGGGGGGGGCAGGCAGATGTGGTGATCGGAGTTTGGAATCCTTGTTTTCCACGTAGAGGTGGCAAGGAGTTCAAGGGTTCAGAAATTGAGGAGGGAAGTTCCAGAAGACAAGTCTGTGTGGTCCATAATAAACCAATATAGGGGTTGAGATTTCAATCCGTTGGCTATTTATTTTGTGCCTGGTAGCCAACCAGCCCAGAATTCCTGACCTCGCCGACCGTGTGAAACAAGGACCATTCCAGAATTACATAGAAGCAAGCATGGAAGCAAGGGCATCCACCACCCCGAATGCGTAGGGGTCAGGAACCAAGTGCTTTCTGTAGAACAGCCCCAGAAGGCAGACCTTTGGCTGGAAAACCTGTTAGGGAGCTAGCATAGGGACTGGCAGGCCCATTACACAAGCTCAGAGGTCTGAGCTACCGGCTCATGAAGTAGAGGCTCACTGCATGCTCAGAAGTTCAGGTTTCCAGCCAGCAGGGGGAGCTACGCCTGGGTGGGCGCTGTACCTGCATTGGCTCACCTAGGCCAGGTGAATTCAATTCAACAATACAGCCAATGAGGTCGAACTACGTCATCGACCACGCCTCCCTAACCGCTCATAAAACTCAAGAGGATCCCAAACCAGGCCTCGGCGTGAGCTGTTTCTGGCGTGGAGCCGAGGACCGAGGCACACCTGCCCCAGGTGAGGTCCAACAGAAGCGGTGATGTTCGAACAGAAGCGGTGCTGTGTGACTGGAAGCTATGAGGTAAGCCGGCCCCAGGAGTGGGCCTTCCCATGCTGGTCTCACGGGTTGTGGGCCCCTCTGGGCTCCTTTCACCTCACCACCCTTGGGAGAATTGTTGGGTTGAGTTCACCTGGCCTAGGTGAGCCAATCCAAGTGGCGCCCCACCCAATACAGTGGAGGTCCCTGGGGACGCTTGTAGCGTATTGCCGCAGCCCCAGCCTTTTGTGTCGGTCTTTGCGCCATTTCTTGCTGGTGTCAGTCTTTGCGCCGTTTCCTGCTGGTGTCGGTCTTTGCGCCGTTTCTTGCTGGTGTCGGTCTTTGCGCCGTTTCTTGCTGGTGTCGGTCTTTGCGCCGTTTCTTGCTGGTGTCGGTCTTTGCGCCGTTTCTTGCTGGTGTCGGACTTTCCGCCGTTTCTTGCTGGTGTCGGTCTTTGCGCCGTTTCTTGCTGGTGTCGGTCTTTGCGCCGTTTCTTGCTGGTGTCTGTCTTTGCGCCATTTCTTGCTGGTGTCGGTCTTTGCGCCGTTTCTTGCTGGTGTCGGTCTTTGCGCCGTTTCTTGCTGGTGTGCGGGACTTGATGTGCCTCTCTGTGCCTGCCTTCCCGGGCTGCATTTGGGTGGGGGCTGGGACGCTGCTGCCTGGAGGCTGGGAGGATTTTGACTCCCAAAGCCTTCTCGAGGCTCAGTGTAAAAGTTTATTTGGACTCGAAAACAGAATCAAAGACCCAATTAATTAAGTTTTAGAAGCAGGCTTTATTGCGAACTTGTGGCGGGTTCAGCAACTCAGGGTATTGAGCTATTGAAGCCACGCCAGGGAAAAAATCCTGGCGGCGTTTTTATGCCCACTGCTGGCAGGCACAGCTGGAGAGAATCATAGCTTGGGGGGGGGGGTGGTGGATCTGCGCACACAGGTGCTTCCGAAGGGAGAAGGTCGTTAATCTTACCTACATATGTCAGGGACGCGTGGAGTGACCATATCTTCAGAAAACCTTCTGGCTTTGGGAGGAGCTGGTTCCAGGAATTTGGGGTTGAGCAGAGGAGGGGAGGTCAGTTAGGGGTCAGTCTTGAGAGCTAAAATGGAGTCTGTTGTGCCAAGACAGGACGTTTTAGACTGACCCTATAGGGAAAAGGGACAACATTAGTCCATTTCTGTAACTGCTTCCTGTGGGTAGTGGGTGAAGAGCAAGGGGAGGGGCTTTTCCAGGCAGAGTACTGGGAGTTGCGGCCTGGCACAGGGTGGAGAGGTTGTTGTTGCTGGTGGACTGCTATACGGGTGATTTCACGGAGTCAACTTTGCAGGAGCTGAATGAGACAAGGAGCAATTAAGAGCAAAATTACTACTAAAATTATGGGTTCTAGTATGGGGGCTAGGAAGGAGTACAGAGAAGAGTTCCACCAGGAAGAGGATCCGTCTGTTCTGAATCTGTTGTTTTGCAGCTCACGGTTTAGCTTGTTGAGGGTCTGGACTCTAGTTTCCACAATTCCCAGCTTATTGATGTAATAACGGCATTCCTCCTGGAGGAATTAGCAGGTTCCTCCTTTTTCAGCAGTGATGAGGTCTAAAGTGCAGCGGCTCTGCAAGGCAACTTGGGCAACAGAGGTTGTTTGTTTCTGCAGGGAGGCTAGAGATTTGGCAGAGGCATCGACTGCCAGCTGGAAGCGTGTGGATAACTTGTCTGCTGTGGTGATAGAGGGTCTAAGGGTCCCGCCGCTGAGTCCTACTGCACCTGCTGCTGAGGCTAAGGAGATTCTCACTGCTATCGGAAGAAAAACTGCTCTTTTAGTTTGGCGACTGTATACCTGGATGTATTTGTCCTGGACCTCAGCCGGAGTGTATGTAGTGAGCTGCGGAACCAGAGTGACGGGCAGGCACAAAAGGGTAAGGTAGAACTGATGTTTAAATGCTTAGTGTATAGTTGCACCAAAAGAAATTTTTTTCTGGCGCTGTTAGTGGTTTGGAGGGGATTTGGGTGACATTACATGTCTGTGTCGATGGATTGGAGTAGCAAAAGGGCACTTGAGTGTTTTCTGGTTGGATGTACAGAGGAATATTGGGGATGGTTATGGGTTTTGTGGTCTTTACGTTGGATGAAAATGACAGGGCAGGACCTGGTACTGCTACCAGAGGAGGGCGTTCTAGGGCTGCACGCATGCAGCAGGTGGAGAGGTTGGCTAGTCCAGCAAAGTGGCGATGGCCAGTCCCTGCTGTAGCAGGGTAAGCTGGGAGAAGGGAGACTCAGAAGGTTTAGAAATTTGCTTAGTGAGTTGAAGGTCTTGGATCTGAATATTACAGTGGATGGTGGATTGGACCTGGAGTAGCGACCTCCATACATAGAGTTTGGCGTCTGGAAATTTCTCTCGGCGAGTGGCGCACCACGCTCCTGGAACCAGAGGTGTCCAGCGGCTATCCCAGGGGTCTGGGATTGTGAGAGTGTATTTAGATTTATGGTAGTAGAATCATCCCTGGGGACAAAGGGAAAGGTAAAGTATCTGGCAGGAAGACCAAGGACACCCTACATTTTTCTGTATTCACCTTTTGCACATTGGGTAGTTGCCTTCTGGTCATACAGGTAGCAAATAATGGGATCAGCTTTTCCTTGATGCCGCTTAAAGTCAGGGAAATTTAAGTATATGGGTGTTCTGCACCCTGTGGGTGGGCAGTCAGCGGTGGCCAGCAAATAATCATAACGCTTAGTGCGGGCGTAATTGGTATAGTTTTCAGTCAAGTAAAATCGCTAGCAAAAGGGGAAATTATATTAGGTTTAGCTGGCTGGCTTGGTGAGGCGAGTGAGGCGGAGAGACATAGGACCAGTAGACTGAGCCAGACCACTGGGAGCCATGGTCAGAGTTCACTGCTGCCTTGACTCGGGACAAATGTACCCAGGAATCTATTCCAAGACCCTTGACTGCCAAGGGAGTAGTGAGCACTACGGTGTAAGGGCCTTCCCACCGGGGTGCTAAGGGTCTGGGTGCTAGGGATTTAATTAACACAGCATTTCCAGGATGCACTGGTTTTTGGTGATCAGCAGAGGTCGGAGATGGTTCAGGGATGGGGGAGTTTTCGTGTTGTCTAAGAAGGTTGCGGAGCAAGGACAAGTATGGAAGGTACGAAGCTAGCAGAGGGCAATCAGTTGCAGGAAGAGGCGAGAAAAGAAAAGGTTGTCCGTAGAGTATTTCGATCATGGCTGGGGAGGATCTGCGCACATAGGTGCTTCAGAGGGGTCGTTAATCTTATCTATATGTGAGGGAGGGGTGGAGTGATCATATATTCAGAAAACATTCTGGCTTTGGGACGAGCTGGTTCCAGGAATTTGGGGTAGAGCAGGGGAGGGGAGGTCGGTTAGGGGTCAGTCTTGAGAGCTAAGATGGAGGTGCAGGCCTCAAAATGGAGTCTGTTGCACCAAGACTGGGACACAGTGGTGTGCTGCGGCCGCCAAGCAGGATGGCTGGGAGCGCCCACATCTACCCTGTTGGTTTGGGCAGGTCTCTGGCTGGGTGGTTGGCTCCAGGCTGGCTTTCGGCTAGGCCACAATCTGCGGCTTCCATTTTCCCAGCCACATGACTCCACTCCCAGGCAGAATGGCGCCACCTGTGTCTGTTGTAGCTACTGTCTCTTCCCAGAAAGAAAGCCACCCAGACCGCGGGCAAGTTCAACAGAACAAGTTTTATTTTCTGCGCAGAGACTGTCAGCTCTCTTGAGAGGAGACTGAGTGGCCCCCAGTCTAATTTTCCAAAGGTTTTTATACTTTTGCAATGTGCAGGTGTGCAAGCAGGTAGAGTAGAGAAGCAGGGTGTTGCAGTTAGCCATTCTTAGTTGAACATTACCTGCTCTGGTCTTTCCTTCTGTACGTTCCCTTGGGCTACGTCTGCACAGCCTACCTCCCCAATATCAGCTAGTTCGTTGACAGTTCATAGCTAGTTTATTTACTGTTCATAATGGCTTCTATCAGCTCAAAATGACTTCTCTTGTCAAGGCTGTTTAAGCTTTGCCCAGAGCTGCTACATTCCCTCCTCTTCTTAGCCGAGTTCAAATCATTGAATCTGCGGTAGCCAGCCCAGTGTATGGTGGGCTCAGCACTAAGAGTTTTATGGTTTGTACTTTCTGTGTGAGGACTGCCACTAGCTTATTGGTTATTATTGGTCCAAACGTGAGGTTTAGCAGGAGGAGGATTAGGGGTCCGGCTAGGGGCGTTACTAGGGTGGTTCGCCAGGTTGCCCAATTAAGTAGCTTTTCAAACCAATTGGTTTCTTCATTTCTTTTCTTGACTCTTTCCTCTAATCTTTTCCTAACCAGGGCTAAACTATCTTTAATGATTCCTGAATGGTTTGCATAAAACAAGTTTCTCCTAATGCCATGCACAACACTCCTTGTTTCAAAAGGAGCAAGTCAAGCCCTCGGCGGTTTGGCAACACACTTCTACAAGGGAGTCTAAGGATCTTTCTAAATGGGAAACATGGTATTTTTATCCCTGTAAATCTAAAGCAATTTGCTGACTAAGAGTCTGATAGTTTAAGTTTCCTTGTATTAAAGCAACTGACCCGACTGCAGCTAATCCCATATCCCAAGCCCCGTTAACAGTGGGACTGACATTGGGGCTCTTTTAGCTCATCCAGAAATTCCAAAGTTATCCCTACCTCCTTCACCAGAACACAGGTACACTTGAGGAATAACATGCACTAGGACACAAATACCCGGGTCTGCTGCTAATACTGGGGAAAGGAGACAGGGTGCTAGTCCTGTGGAACAAGTAAAGCAAGTACCCGTTGGGGCAGATAACAAATAAGGATCACCATTTGGTTCAATAGGAACAGCTTGAAGGCAAAAATCTTGATATTTTGATATATTAAAGGGATAATTAGATGAATAAAAACAGTCTTCGCCCTTGGTAATCTTTTAAAGTGAGCTAGAGTTGAGTCCACTCTAACCTCACCTACAGACTGCTGCTTCGTGTAATCCTTCTTACTAACATTTCTAATTGGATTACGCTCTGCACCAATAGTGCTATTTGTAGCCGTGCCTACCGAGTAAGGGGGAGCAGGGTTCAGACAAAGCCAACAATCAGTTGCGAGGTTAGGATTTGAGTTCATAAATTGGAATACAGCATCCAGAGTATCAAACACAGAACCTTGAGGTGGCTCCTGAATGGGAAGGGCCCTTTGAGTTGGGCTGGCAGTGAACGGGAAAGTTACTGAAGAGTCTGGAGGGTGCGGCAAAGGAATCTTAATGACACCCAGCTGTGGCTCTTCAGGATTTATCACCAGGTTTGGGCCTATTTATGGACAGGAAGTTGCCATATTTTACTTTGCTGCATAGTAAAGGTTGTCCCGGGATCTCTATCATTTACATAATACTGAATTCCCATGTGTTCCCAGTGAACCCAATAACGCTTGAATCCAGTTCTTATTGGGTTACATTTGGAAACCATACACGTGGTGGGATCAAACCCCTCCGACTTGAGTCCCATTCTTGTAAAAACAATAGGGTCGTCTTTAACAAGTTTCCACCCTGAAGATGATAGTTTCACAACCCTAAGCTGCACAATGGCAATGTCCCTCCCCTTGGCAGTTAGGGAGCCCATGAGCCGGGCATCTATAGAAATGGTGTGTTTGGAGCCTTCTTTCTAAAGAGGGTATTCCGCACCCATAGGACGGGATTCCGGTTATGGGCCCCATTGTGCCCTTTACCTTTAAAGGATCCGGAATGCCAGCTCTTTCCTAGCAAATCAAACAAATCAAAGCGGAAACGGGGGTCAGACCCAGTGTAAGAAGTTACATATTCACTGTTGGAGGTTCGAGTAGCAGTCCACAGATGTGTTTGTGGTTGGGCGAAATGGCGGGTGCTGACAGCAATGCTCAGACAAAAACAATTAAGTTCTGTAAAGCCTTAATTTTGAGGGTTTTTCTGTCTTTCTGAGTGTTCATCTTTTCAGGATATGCTCAGGGAG